>NC_136494.1:43475215-43535215 GCF_053919585.1 Euprymna scolopes
TTTCCGATTCCAATATCTCCAAAGGTTCCGATTTTTAAAAAAAACTTTTCGGTATAAAATTTAAGATATTTTAGCTTTGATTTATTTTTTCTATTTTTCTATTTTTACCCCCTCAAAATGCCGCCCCCTGATATGGCCGCTCGTAAAATAGGGATACATTTTTCTGATTCCGATACCTCCAAAAGTTCCGTTTATTCACATTTTCGGTAAAAAAAATTCCGATTTTTTTGTTAGCTTTTATTCATTTTTTCTATTTTCTATATTTAACTTCCAAAATGCCATCCCTGACGTGTGCCTCTCATAAAATTGAAACACATTTTTCTGATTCCGATATCTCTAAAAGTCCCGATGTTTTACAACCTTTTCGGCATAAAATTTCAGATTTTGTGTTAGCTTTCATTTATTTTTATTTTTATTTTTTTACACTCTCAAAATGCCGCCCCCTGGAACGTGCCAGCCTGGGCGGACTGACACTCCCCGCCCCGCCTTTGCTACGCCACTGATTCAACTTTTTCTTCAAAACAACTATACCAGTTAAGAAAAATAGGGTGGGACTTTGAAGCGCCAGTGTCGATCAGCATAAAACCAAATGATACCGTAATATTTGAATTATCTTTTAAAATATATTCATAAAATCAATCCATGATTTGAAAAATACTTTACAAATTACACCTTTTGTAAAGTACTTTAACACCCTCAGTAGATTGCATATGTAATTTCTGCTAACTTACTTGTTCAAGAATGCTCCATTGAAGTCACTCCTGTTATCTCTAAACTCTTTAACAAATGCCTTAACGAATCTTGCTTTCCTTGCTGCTGGAAAACTGCTTCTGTGGTACCAGTTTACAAAAACTCTGACGAAATAACTGACCAATTAAATTATCGCCCAATTAGCCTCCTCCCTCTTTTCGCCAAAATATTTGAGTCCTTAATTAATCAAGCTCTAGTCCACCACCTTACAGCTGCTAAACTTCTGTCAGACCACCAATATGGATTTAGGCAAGCCCGTTCTACTGCAGATATTCTAACTGTAATCTCTGAACGCTTATACTAAGCACTGAATAAGGCAGGGGAGGGGAGGGCAGTAGCCCTAGATATATCTAAGGTTTTTGATAGGGTATGGCATGATGGTCTTCTGATGAAAACAAAATCCTATGGTATTACTGGACCAATGCTTAGCATAATTAGATCCTTCTTAAATGAGAGAAGAATCCAGGTTGTCTTCGATGGGTGTACGTCCAAAAAAATTGATATAAATGCGGGTGTATCTCAGGAATTGATCCTTGGACCTTCATTATTTCTGATATTCATAAATGACTTACCTGATAAAATTGTCTCTGAGATGAGTATATTTGCCGACAACACCATGCTCTATAGCAGGCACGTGGGGAAAACTAATGAGCACATATCTAAGGTAATGGCCGAAACTCTAGAGGAAGAACTTCAGTCTGTAGTGGAATGAGGTCAAAAATAGATGGTAACATTCAACGCTGCCAAGACAAAGCTCGTTTCCTTTAATAATTACATGAAACCTTACCAACCACCAATAGCTATGGCTAGCGATACTTTACCTGAGAGCACTTCATTCAAACTCCTTGGCTTAATGTTCACAGGAAACCTGAGTTGGAATAGATACATCGAGATTATTGGTAAGGCTGCTACAAAGAAGGTGGGCTCTCTGTATCGTGCTAGAAACTTACTTATGCCTGAAAGTATCCTGTACCTCTACAAAGCCACCATTCGCCCATGTATCGAGTACTGCTGTCATATTGGGCTGGTGCATTTGCTACTAGTCTCTCGCTCCTGGACAGGGTCCAAAAGAGAGTAGCCAACTTAATAGGTCCCGAAGAACTGTCATCTAAACTTCAGCCCCTGCCCCACTGACGAAATGTTGCATCCCTCTGCTTGTTTTATAAGTATTTTAATGGTGGATGCTCTGAAGAATTACAAACTCTTATACCCCCTCGACGAAAATACCCCCGACAAACCCGACAAGCAGCGAAATCCCACCCCTACACAGTTGAGATCCCTAGATGTAAGAAAGCCTTTTACTCTAATAGTTTCTTCCCCAGAACTGCTAGACTTTGGAATTCTCTTCCGGTTTTCTGCTTTTCCAACTCTCCTGACATGCAGAAGTTCAAGTGTAATGTAAACAGATATCTTGCTGCTAAACTCCCTACATAGAACACCTGCAACTTAGGTCCCTGATAGTAGCCCCTACATCAAAGTGGCAACGTGCCTTGTTTGGGGTGAAAGTGTAAAAAAAAAGAAAAAAAAAGTGACTATCTTCTTAAACGTGTATAATCATTTCAATACTTGATTTAATTTTTTCATCGTTATACGTTCATTAATAATACCTCAAACCGAACAGTTTTGCAGCATCCCCTTATTAAGATTAAATGAAAATATAATTTAATTAAATTTTATGTCTACAATTCTTTTTTTTTATTTTGATCAAAATTCATTGCATGACTTTGATTCAAGAAAATGTCTCAAAGTTAAAGATCTTCAGAAGAAATTGAAATTCAGAACTTATTACTTTATTGGTTTCTAACGAATACGGATCGAGTTTAATGTAAAACTGAATTATGTGATTTTTTTAATGGAAAGTTTTACCCATAAACCCATAAACCCATAGAACCCATAAACCCATAGCACCCATAAAGCCGTTTAAAATATTAAAAAGAAACTGAAATTTAGGTAATATTTATTAACAGATGTTAAAATTTCACAAAAATTGTAGGCATCTAAATTTTCATGAAGGTTTTCCATCGTCTATTAGCTCCCTTTTTATAACAATTAAACTAATATATTCCACATTACCCTCCCTTGCGCCTATCAGTAGTATTAAAAAATCTATAATGATTAGTTAATTAGTTTAAGAATTAATCCTATACATACAACTATATAAACATATACACATACCTAACTTTATACGACTAGAGATTGCCAAAGTTATATTCTCTGCAAGTAAAACTAATTGAAGCAGCATGTTCGCTTTAACATCTGGTTTGCATACTAGCATGCTTAAGAGAAAGAGAATAACTATATGCTGAAAGTTGAATGGCTTAAGCATCTTGTACTTTGGAAGTTGCTATCGGATGTATTGTCTTCAATTATGCACTAATACCGTTGGGAAAAATATGAACCCATAACTCCTCCTACCCCCAGCGATTAGTAAAACAGTGACTTGTTCAACTGATTAGATGTGCATGGACATTAACTCACCCAAAAGTGTTGATATGCCAGAAAATAGGAAAAAAAGAAAACAAAAAACGAGGACGGAGAAGTAGGTGTGATGTTAATTTGATTTGTCCAATATTATTAACAGCAATAAAATGGTGGACTGGAATGTGATAAAATGCATCAGAAAGGTAAAATAATTAACTATTTAAAAATTAATAATAATTAATACTGAATTATCAGAGAAACTTAGAAAAACAATATTGATAAGGTCAGCACACGTATTTTTTTTAAAATCATAGCTACTTACTTCTTGCTCCAGCCCCACCCCCTCCGATCAGAGTAGGGTACATAATGACGTCAGCAGCACTCTAGAGATGTCCTTAGCTTTGTTTTGGCCCCTTAACTTCAAAAGTTGTTTGAAAATTATACATAGAGTTAATTTTTAATGTAACAAAATATTTTTTTTAAATCAAAATAATAAATAAAAAACGTTACTGCGCATGTGTGGCCGAAAAAAAAATACTGTGAAATTTTATGAAACTTGATCTCATGTTTATGTTGAAAGTTTATATTGCTTAGATAAAATATCGTTTATTGAATAAATGCTGCAACTATCATTAAAATTAGATAATTCTTGGATTTTAATGGTTTAAATAATGGCCACATCTGGTAGAAATCCATAACATAGATTGGAATTAAATCATCATCCATAGGTGAAATAATGACTTGTATCCGATATTCTGTATACAATAATAAACTGTGTGTTTGAGTTATGCTTCAGCATCAAATAACCGAAACATGGGACAACCTGCACAAGTAGAATTATGTACAGGGCACTCAGTGTCCCTATGGTGCTAACGTGCAGATCATCGCACTCATGCTCACAGACTTTCCCCAAAGTGGGGTGTGCTCTGATGCAGACCTGACGGATGCGTTCGACTCTGCCCTACGATGGATTTCAAGATAGAGCGAAACACTCTAAATGAATCAAATAATCAAAATACTTGTAATTCCATAAAACAAGTACGTAAAGAGAGGGGGAGGGGGACGAGAGTCACATCTGGAAGTAAAGGATGTGATTTTGAGTTTTTATTTCTAATGTTGTTTAATTAAAATACCTCCTTTCAGTCTCATGAGATACCTGTGTGTAGAATATATAGTGAACAAAAAAATTGTGCAATCCTTAACTGCACTTCTTCTAGATGGACATTACTTAATTCCAGTATCAAGGAAAAATTCAGAACAACTGGAAACAATGCCAGGTTAAGCAGAGAAAGACTAGTGCTATGTTGAGTTTGCCTTCTCCTATTTGCAGAAGCAAGGTTAGTAAGTAAAATAGATTAGACGATTGAACCCATAGCTGGAGGGAAGAATATTACATTTCTCAAATCTATTAGTGACAGTAATGCATCAGCCCCAACAACACTTAACCCTGTATCTATTACACCACAAGACTTTGTTAAACTAAATATATAAGCTACTAGTAAGCCGCCTGGTGTTGCCCGATTGTAAAATATGCATAAATATTATATTTTAATTCATACAGAAACTAAGACATGTGCATGCAAATATTATGTTTTTTCTAAACAGTTCACTTCTTGAAGTAAAAACAAAATTATTCCAGCTGAGATCGAAACCAAAACCTAAGGACAGTGAGTCAAGTACGATAACCATTAGGCCAGCTTGACACATTTTTAAAAATATTTTTAAACCTACTTATTCTTAACATAAGGAATCTATTATGTGAATGATTCACACATGCGCATTCGTGAAACAGTTGAAAGCAGATAAACATCCAATGATTCCCACATTCCAATTTTTCAATTTTGAGCCCTTAGCATCCCTTTTTCCGGATGAAAACCGATTAAAACGTTTTCCACATGTCTGAATATCCTATATACCAAATTACAAGTATGTAGACCAAAGATTCGTTGAGTATATAGTTTGGAAAGTGTCCACACACACACACACACACACACACACACACACACACACACACACACACACACACACACACACACACACTTTTATAGATAAGCATATAGATTAAATAAACGCTGAACATTTCATCAAATTCGGATAATATTCTAATTTCATTGTTTACCCGATCATACCAACATGCAGAAATATCATGTAAACAAACATCTTGTTTCCCAACTCCTCTTCTAGATTGCCCCCCTCTAAATCTGGCTCCTCTCATAGTAATCCATTACTCTTTTAATTATGCCTTGTTTGTTTTTAAAAAAAAGTAAAAGAAAAACTAAATAAAAAATTATGGTTGGGTTCCTAGCACCGGTACCAGTCGAAACCTTTGTGATTTTAAAGATAAACTTAATAAAAATTTGCTTTTTTATTATGAAATTTGAAACTTGAGTTCTTTATTGAATTATTTACAAAAAAAGTAAAAAAGCTGAAAAATCTTACCTGTCCATTAAGATTACAGACACATTTGCCATAAGACAAAGTGCTGTAAGCAGTGCGGATGGCATTGCTGCCCAATCCATGGCAGTATTAGTAACGTTGTTTTGGGGCTGTTGATTTTTTTTTTATCCAATCGGTCGGTGTATAGACTGAAATGGATAATCAAGACCCAAAATGTCTTGCACTGCACTTACTATTCGACCAGTTTCCCCCTTTTATATATGAAAGCTTTTTTTGTGGGGTGGAGTCAATAGAACCATGCATTCAAGATGCAATGGAATTATGGGCTGAGTTGTACAGGCTCCTCCTTTGTAAACATATGCCTTCATTGTAATTGGAGTCGATCCAAGCCTCACATGCAGTAAGAAGTAATCTAATACATTCTTGGGCAAATGGTGATATTCCATTGGATTAAACAATAAAATAAAACAAATATTATAAATCTCAGTGTTTAATCAAAGAAAAGAATTGTTGAATTCGTGATAACCCGATGAAAAGTCCCTAATAAATTCGTATTGTGTCATCAGCCAATTAAACTTACTTACACTCGCATTTTTTCCCAATTGATCTTTTCTTATTTACATTTTTGGACTATTGTCTTCATCAACGTTGATATTTATATTCATACTATCAAATACCTACATCCGACGGCCTCAATCCATAATAAAAATATCTTCTATAGACGAAGTAAGTGGGTTAATTGATATAATCATGGATAATGGTATTAATTATGAGGAATTCAAGTTCCTATCGACTTCTACGAGGGCAAAGTTAAACACAAGATCATTTTTTTTATAAGATTGACACTCTGAAGAGACAAAAATAAAAATGATTTAATCAAGACGGATTTCACATCCTCTGACAGAACAGATACTACATTCTGAACGCTAGGAAGTTCAATTACATCTTATATATTCAATTGTGCACTAATATCATTAGAATTGGAATGAACCTACAATTCTCTCGCCCCCCTTCTAGCTATCGATAAATTAGCAACTTGCATTCAATGAATGGTCTACAATGAATACATAGAGCGAATTATGTTTCATCATTGAATAAACCCAGAATGGTTGATATGGTGTAAAACAAACGAAATTACCATCAATCGCGCCATGATTGATTTCAGTTGAAAGATAAAAATAAATCACAAGCTTAAAAAATTAGTTCATTTAATAATGCTTGAATTGAATGCTGAAAAATTCGATTATTATATTAACTCACTTAATCAACGTTTGTTTTTTCTAAGGCTATTTTTATTATGTTTTAACCACCCAAAATACACACTAAAAGATTGTATATGTTTTTGACCTGAGTTACGTTTGAAAAAATCCATTTTAAATTATTCATTCATTCGCAATTAACTCACAAATGATACATCTCTTACTAAATTTTTTTCTCTCTACTATATATTACCGTTTCTATAGGAATTCGTTTCAATCTCTCTTTCTCTCTCTATTTCTGCTTATTAATAATCCTTTGTTATAGAGAAAGGAAAGATTATCAAAATAAGAATAACACCGCAAGTAGTAATAATATTAAGTTGACAAGAAAGTTCTTGTGGAATTTTTAATTATAATATGAAATGATGTATTTTCAAATATGTTTTCGTTATAATGGCTTTACTTTTTAACTTTTTTTTATACATCATTTTAAAGACGTTTTTCACTCTATCTAATCGTTTAAATTACAATCGTTTTAAAATAATTATGTCTTCTTTTCAGAACGTTGAATACAGGATGAAAAAAAGTAAATTCGCACAATTTTCTTACTTCAATTCAAGCTAGGCTGAAAAGCTGCTGAAAAAGCTTGCAATGTCAACAAAGCGTTTGGTCCAGGAACCAACTACTGAACCCACAGCTCAACTGAACTCACAGCACAATGGTGGTTTAAGAAATTTCGTAGTGGTGACGAGATTTTTGAAGATGATGATCATAGTGGTCGGCCATCGAATGTTGACAAGAAACTAATTAAGAGCCTTAGTCGAAGTCAATCCAGTCACAACTGTTCAAGAACTTGCTTCTAAATTAGACGTAACGTATACGAAGATTTCCAACCACTTGAGGGAGATTGGAAAGACAAAAAAGTTTGAAAATGGGTGTCTCAAAAATTGAACAACAACCCAAAGAAACGCAAGATTTTTACATTACTGGCACAAATACACTTGTTTTGCACTGGCAAAAGTGTGTTGATTCTGAGGGTGTTTATTTCGATTAATAAATTTTTGTTTGAGCCGAGACATATCCCTCTGAATTTAAAATTTAAAAACTGCAAGAACTTCCTTGTCAACCTGATATTTAACTCATAACCGAAAGGGAAAGAGAATAGGAAGAGAGAGATTGAAAAGGAGACAGGGAGAGATATAGCAAGCAGAAAGCGATTGTTTTGGAATTTTTATTTATATTTAATTAGCTTTGCAAACACAAACAATCTGAGCTGATATAAACAGGTGACTCAACAGGTCATATTTTTTCTAATATCTATAGAATGGGGTGCTTGTGCATTCGTTATCACCAATTATCCAGATTTTGAAAGCATGAACTTTCACAGATGCAAAGTAATATTTCATTTTTTTTTTTTAATCCTAATATTTCCAAGAGTGTGTGTGTACGTTATAAAATGTTTTATAATTGATGGAGGAGGTGTTCACGTATATTGAGTTAGCATTATCTTTTAAATAAGGTTTGTTTGCGTTTTTATCTAAGTTGAAATCGACATCTAAAAAGTTCTTTATTTTCATGTTTAGCTAATATTTCGATTTTTACAGCTAACTTTTCATTTACATATATATACTTTTGCAAAGTTTTCACACTTGATTCTGTTAGAGTTCCTTCTTATAGCGAATCCATTATGCCCATATAGGAAGATATCACTAGTATGAAATATATTTGCGAAGGTTTACAGAATATTTATATTTACAAAATACGATGCCTCCACAAAATCAAGGGTCGTCATCGCCAGATTAAAAAAATTTGTCTTTATTTGTCTTTCTTATTTTTGGTCATCTATCTATATACCTATAAAGGCTGACCTTTTTTCTCGCTCTGGCATTGATATTAAAAGCCTACTTTTTCTATTTAAGAATTATTAAGACGAACTTCTTAATATACTCAGTCATGGATATGCAAGCGACTACATGAAAGTTAACTAATTTGAAAATTCCTTTAAAAAACGAACGTTCCTTAATTATTCATTTTTATGGTTTATTATTAGATGATTCATTCTGTTTCACTATTACGGTGAATTCTGTTTATGTATAGTTTCTACATTCTGCATAATTGCGTATGATTTAAGATGAAAACGTACTTAACACACAGATATATATATATACTTTCTATTTGTTTTTGCATAAGCAATTATATGTGGCTACACATTCATGAGCATTGCTTTCGTATAAACTGTATCGCCTGAAGAGGTCTCTAGTTGCCAGTAATTAGTTGACTGAAACATTCTCATAAATGCGTAGCGACATATAATTACTTATGTAAAACAAATAGAAAGTATATATTGTCCTACTTCGGTATTGAGCACTCTTTTATCAACCTTGTTAAAACTTCATTGGCTACTTTACCTCTAGAAAATATTAACCTTGAATTATTCATTTTTTATGGTTTATTATTAGATGATTCATTGTTTCACTATTATGCCGAATTCTGTTTATGTATAGTTTTTACATTCCGCATAATTGCGTAGAATTTAAGATGAAAACGTACTTAACACACAGAAATATTTTTATAGATCTATCAATCTACCAATCTATCTATCTATCTATCTATATATATATATATATATATATATATATATATATATATATATATATATATATATATAATTTTAGTCATTCAATAAATTTACAAATTTATTACGTGAAATGTTTAAATTTCAAATCAAAAGATTTTTATTATTCTATGTAAGACAAAGAATACATTTGAAATATTATCACTCCTTATCTTAGAGGATTTCGATGTCTACCATCTCTTCAGAGAAGAAAATATTAGCAAATAATTAGAACGGTTTACACCTTATTTGCTAAAGTCAGTGAGACATGGAAAATCACTTTTCTCCTCTGAAGAGATGGTAGACATCAAAATCCTATAGGATAAGAAGTTATAATATTTCTAATGTATTATTTGTCTTACATATAATAATAAAAATCTTTTCATTTGAAACTCAAACATTTCACATCATAAATTTTTAAATTTATTGAACGACTAAAATTTGATTTATTTGCTCTATCTTATATATCGAGCAATTTTTATTTAGATGGGATAGTATTTATAGAATATTACAGCCAATAATATTTGGTAAGACCTATAATCACAGGTTTCCATACAAGTTAATTGTTATATATATATATATATATATATATATATATATATATATATATATATATATATATATATATATATATATATATATGAGGTCGTACCTGTTTTCTCATTTGTTAAATGCTTTAACGAATCTTGCTTTCCTGGCTGCTGGAAAACTGCTTCTGTGGTACCAGTTTACAAAAACTCTGGCGAAAGAACTGACTAATAAAATTATCGCCCAATTAGCCTCCTCCCTCTTTTCGCCCAAATATTTTTCCTTGATTAATCAAGCTCTAGTCCACCACCTTACAGCTGCTAAACTTCTGTCAAACCACCAATATAGATTTAGGCAAGCCCGTTCTACTGCAGATATTCTTACTGACTTCTCTGAACGTTTATACCAAGCAGGGGAGGGGAGGGGAGGGCAGTAGCCCTAGATATATCTAAGGCTTTTGACAGGGTATGGCATGATGGTCTTCTGATGAAAATAAAATCCTATAGTATTACTGGACGAATGCTTAGCATAATTAGATCCTTCTTAAATGAGAGAAGAATCCAGGTTGTCTTTGATAGGCGTACTTCCACAAAATTTGATATAAATGCGGGTGTATCTCAGGGATTGATCCTTGGACCTTCATTATTTCTTATATTCATAAATGACTTATCTGATAAAATTGTCTCTGAGATGAGTATATTTGCCAACGACACCATGCTCTATAGCAGGCACGTGGGGAAAACTAATGAGCACATATCTAAGGTAATGGCCGAAGCCCTAGAGAAAGACCTTCAGTCGGTAGTGGAAGGAGGTCAAAAATGGATGGTAACATTCAATACTGCCAAGACAAAGCTCGTTTCCTTTAATAATTACATGAAACCTTACCAACCACCAATAGCTATGGCTAGCGATACTTTACCTGAGAGCACTTCGTTCAAGCTCCTTGGCTTAATGTTTACAGGAAACATCAGCTGGAATAGATACATTGAGATTATTTCTAAGGCTGCTGCAAAGAATGTAGGCTCTCTCTATCATGCTAGAAAGTTACTTATGCCTGAAAGTATCCTGTACGTCTACAAAGCCACCATTCACCCATGTATGGAGTACTGCTGTCATATTGGGGCTGGTGCATCTGCTACTAGTCTCTTGCTCCTGGACAGGGTCCAAAAGAGTGTAGTCAACCTAATAGATCCCGAACTGTCATCTAAACTTCAGCCCCTGTCTCACCGACGTAATGTTGCATCCCTCTGCCTGTTTTAGAAATATTTTAATGGTAGATGCTCTGACGAACTGCAAGCCCTTATACCTCGACGAAAATACCCCCGACAAACCCGACATGCAGCAAAATCCTCCCCCTACACAGTTGAGATCCCTAGCTGTAAGAAAGCCTTTTACTCTAATAGTTTCTTCCCCAGAACTGCTAGACTTTGGAATTCTCTTCCGGTTCCCTGCTTCCCCAACTGTACTGACATGCAGAAGTTCAAGTGTTATGAGAATAGACATCTTGCTGCTAAACTCCCTACATAGTATCCCTCCAACTTAGGTCCCTGATAGTAGCCGCCTACATCAAAGTTGTAATGTGCTTTGTTTGGAGTGAAAATGTAATATATATATATATATATATATATGTATATATATATATATATATTGATATATACGCGGGTTTTTTTATATTCAAAAGTAATGGACTAATGAATTCAACGAGGTTGTTAGATAGTGCTCAATAAAAAGAGCTGATGATACTTGTTTATTGTTATATAAACATGCTCACATCCCGCTGCTACAAATAGCCACTTGTTTCAATCAAACAAAAGATATCATCAGGCAGCGACTTGACTATTCAATGATATCTGTTGTTTGATTGAAACAAGTGGCTATTTGTAGCAGCGGAATATGAGCATGTTTATATAACAATAAACAAGTATATATTGATATATATCAATATATATATATATATATATATATTGATATATATATATATATATATATTGATATATGTATATATATATTGATATATATATATATATATATATATATTGATATATATATATATATTGATATATATATATATTGATATATATATATATATATATATATATTGATATATATATATATATTGATATATATATATATTGATATATATATATTGATATATATATATATATATTGATATATATATATATTGATATATATATATATATATTGATATATATATATATATATTAATATATATATATATATTAATATATATATATATATTAATATATATATATATATATATTGATATATATATATATATATTGATATATATATATATATTGATATATATATATATTGATATATATATATATATTGATATATATATATATATATATATATTGATATATATATATATATATATATATAGTTTGGTAGAGATTTTTTGCACAAACACAATAATATTGTAAAAATAATATTTTAAAAATAATATATATGCCGCTCTACATGTGGGGGTACCAAATTGGTTAAAGAGAAAATTATTCCCAACTAGAATTTAGGTAAAAATGCATTTTCGGTAATAATTGAATTAATTCGAGACATATCGCAAAAACAAAAACAAATAACATATACGTAAATCGCCATATATCCGAACAGTTAGCGAGGTGGACGAGGGTTTAGACTTCTTACCATGGGATCTCGATTTCGAATCTTGCTAAATTCAGCCACTTTGATGAGTCGTAGACGACGAAACACGTATCAGTGGATAATTATATTTTAAAAATAATATATATGCCGCTCTCCATGTGGGGGTACCAAATTAATTTAAGGGAAAATCATTCCCAACTTGCATTTAGGTTAAAATGTACTTCCATAAATAATTGAATTCATTCAAGACACATCACAAAAACAAAAACAAAAACAATATATATATATATATATATATATATATATATATATATATATATATATATATATTGTTGCTACACAGTCATGAGCATGTTTCAGTTAGCTAGTTGTTACATATACAAGCGATACAGCTTATACAAAAGCAAAGTTTGCATTGAAAATATGAGGTTTTCCTCGTCATAGGAAGTTAATATCAGGAGGTTCAGTCAAATGTTGTGAAAATAAGAGTTGGTTGTATATAAATAAGACCCAATAGGGGTGCGTTTTTAAATTTGTGTTTAGATATAAGAATGAATGGGAAAGGATGGGGGTGTTAAGGATCGAGATAGAGGTAATGGAAGATTAGAAATAATAGTATTGGTATGTGTGTGATAGCAGCACTAAATCTTAAGCATACTAATGTGTGTAGGTTCAAACAAGGGGATTGTAGATTTGACATCTTTATGCTGAAAGGAGTTTCAGATTTAATAGGGGTTATTCAGATATAAAAATGCTTTTAATTTGACTAGAATTTTTATGTGGTTAGAAAATGTTAGATTTAAGTTGCCCTCTTGTATTATCTATTATCCTTACACACACCAGTGAAGATATTAAGAGATAAGGAAGAAAAGAAAAAAGAAAGAAGGGAAAGAGAAAGAATGAAAAGGAGGAAACCATAAATAATTTATTGTTGGTGATTCTAAGGCATATCTTTCTCCTTCCTGTTTATCTCCCATCCCCGTTCACTCCCCACCCTCACTCGTATCTCTCATCATAGCTTTTTTACTTATTTACTACTAGAAGCTTTGAAAGTTGTATATCAATAATAATAATAATAATAAAATCTCAAAATGTATATAATTAATTTATCTCCATGCTTAGATATAAACATTTACTCTAATTGTGATAATGATAATTAAAAATAGAAGGTAATGGAGGATAAACATGTTGGTGACTGTAATAGTCATAGAAATTTCCAGGTTGGTATCTGGTGGCGCATTAATTCACTGGAAGAGATGCACTCACAGTCTTCGTTAAGACATGCATCTAGGAGAAGGAAACTCCGATTTAAAAACCTGCGGTCTACTGTATACTCTGTCCTGTGGCAGTCATCTGCATCGACAAAGATTAGCAGTAATATCAAGAAGTGTGGTTGGTTCTACACAAAGCCTTCACCACTATAAACAAATCGTCTGTGTGGATTTGCGAGCAACTTAGTTGCTGTGGCAGATCAGACGTCAAAAATCGACGAGAACATCCATCATATATATATATATATATATATATATATACATAAAAGTGACCTTGTCAGTGTGTGTGCGAAAACGTCTCTACCAAACAGAAACACCTCTCTGAATATTTGGTCTAGAGTTGAAATTTGATGTATGGGGTATTTGTACCTGTAGCACACTCTGAATGTGATTATTTTGTTGGTAAAATTGCTGCTAAGGAGTCAAAATGGGGTCAAAATTGAAAAAAGACATTTGACCTTGGCAGGATAAGTCAAATAAAACATTACTCCTGCTGTTACTATTAAAGATGCTCAAAATTAAACATCCATAACTCAGAGTCGTTTAATTTTTAACCTTTCGTATGCATCTCTGAGTAGCTCAGACGGTAACGATAACATGTTTAGTTATTTGCAACATTTCCAGAAATGTGAATTGACAACCATTAAGACACGTTGTGTGATAATATGTTTTAACACCATGATTTTGGCACAAATATTTTATTTCTTGCTTATAATTTTACTTAAAAATCTCGATCGCAGCTCGTGTTTATGGTCTGGCTTTACTATTTATTTCTCTATAACTGAATTAGTAAATAGTAAGATGTGCTACAAGAAGGTTATTTTGGTATAAAGTTTCGGATCCTGTCTCAATTTGCATTTTCTTTAATTTTTGTTTAGTGTTGAATCTCTGGTGGCAAGTTTCCTTACGTACATTTAGGGCTAATATATGATGGGAGTAAAGTTTAAGGAAATGCAAACAGCGGACGTTATTTGTTGATATATATTCAATTGCTATAGGGTTATCTGCCCCTTTCCAAACAGCGGACGTTATTTTGGAAACGCAATAAACTGGAAATGATTTTTATTTTTTTTTATTTCTGCGAAAAAAATAGAAAGAATCAGAGTTCCTTTAGGGGCCAACTTTTGGGGGAAAAATGACATTATTGTTGATGTTTCCACTGACCCCCTCCTGGCAAAGAAATGAAATTTATTTCCCCCTCCTCCGGCAAACAAAAGGAACCGAATTTTTTAATTTAAATTTTTTCTGTATGTTTTTTTGCGCGAAAAATGGAAAAACTGTAAAAAGAAATGGCACAATATAAGTTATGTTTTAAGTTTCCTCCCTCGCTGGCGAAGAAATAAAACTAAATTTACGTTTTTATTTATTTTAAGAGAAATAATTGAAAGGAAGGAAGTGTTAAATTCCATTCCAGTTTTGTATGCAACTGTGTTCTTGGCACGGAAATACAACGGAAGTTTAGTAAATGGAAAACGTACATAAAGTTGATGAATGAACGGGTGTTTAAAATTCCATTCTAGGTGTTTAGGCAAAAAAAAAAAACGACTACGGTAGGTAACAACTACGCCACGGAGCACTGCAACTGAGTTTAGTGATTTTAAGTAACTCAACATGAAAGAAGTGAACGGTTGTAGAAGGCAATGTGATATGAAATTGCATTTACCTGAATATCGTCTGTTAAGTGTTATTTGATGAGGGTACGCTAAAAGAAAAACAAACGTATCATAATTAAAGTTGGATATGTAAGAGTTGGAGACCAATTGAGTTTGTAGTAAAACCTGGAATCCAAGATTAGTTCATTTCGGGTTTGATTAGTAAACGCGATTTTCTATGTGTAAACTGAAGTCGTATTGCAGAACATGAATTTCTGTAAGAGAGTGTTTGGATAGTATGCTATGCAATTTGTTGAAGTAATATAAATGGTAATTAAGCAACGTAAAAGTAAGTGTTGGATAAGAATTAATGTTTGTGCGAATGTCGGTATCGGTTAATTCCGTGGTGCATTTCACCCAATAGGAAACATAGAACGGAAATGCACGGTAAAATTCCATTCCAGTTTTTTTAAGCAACTACAAAGTAAAGAAAACCCAAACCGGCGTTCCTTCATAACTATCCTTTGTGAACGATCCAGAAACGGTGTAAGTGGTGGCGGGGGAAGGAAGAATTAATTAGAGAGAAAAGATTTTACTACTTCCATTGATTTTAACCGATTGTGGCATTGAACTCTCCACAGAAAAAATATAGGAATCTACGATTATCAAGGAAGTGGAGAGGTAATATGCCTATAACACACCTCAGATATTGTGCTGCAGTTTGTGCATATTACATTCGCATGAAATGCCTTGATTTTTAATCCTATTAAGGTCAAAATCATAGAGGAAAAAATGAGTTCATTTTATATATAGATAGAAGAAGAAGAAGAAAAGAGAAGAGAAGAAGAAAGAAAAGAAGAAGAAGAAGAAGATAGAAGAGAGACATAGATTTTATTTTGCATATGATTCGTTTTACTCAGCAACGGTTGACATGCCATAAAACCTACAACCAACCAAGATAGAGTTAATAAATGAATATATAAATTGCATAAAAGCTCCCTTCCTATTAAATCTAAAATCTAAAAACGTTTCATTAATCCATAACAAAGGAGGCAAAGGAGAGAGAGAGAGAGAGAGAGAGAGAGGGGGGGTAGATATTATCGATTACAGTTTCTTAAAACTTAAGTTAATGTTTATTTTTATATTTATGATATTTATTAAGAATATAATTTCCTTGGTTAAAAGATACATTACTTACAATGTAAGTTTTTTGTATTTAAAAAAAATTTTTACAAACGAGTCACCACTTATCAAAGCCGAAGAGCCACTTGAAGGCAAGGATTATAAAGACTGGGAGATGAACGGTGACACATCGGGTGGATTAGTAATGATGGTTGTGTAAGTGCTCAAAAATTGACTATTTAAGAGGACAGCTCAGCAAAAAATTGTTTAAATTGGACTTGAAAAGGGCAATGTTTTAATCAGTCAAAAAGTAGCCCTATGGCATCGTATTCCACATATGAATAGTTCTGAGAAAGAAACTTTGCTCATGGAAGTTCCACTTAATTCTAGGTACACAGATGGAGAAAGGGAATTTAGTGATAGTGGTTGTAGCTAGACGAGGTTTTATTGTGAATTTTTTACCATAAAATGAAGTTCAGTCCAGCATCTTCTATAAAAATAACGATAGAGTAGAGAAAGACTAGCAATGATTCTTCTGTGAGAAAGAGGGTTTTGCATTCTGCCAAGGCAGGAATGGGTGCTCTGAGTGGCACCTCCCAGATGTAGATGTAGATGTAGATGTAGCAATAGTACTTTGTCTTCGGGCATTTTGACAAGTAAAGGATTGAAGACTGAAATACTTTTGGGATGGAAGAATGACCCAATCTTTTCCAGTAACCTTGGCAAAATATTTTTCTTCGATTTCAGGTCTGGAGTGATAGTCAGTCCCAGTAGATTATCAAAGTAGTGGCATTCCCAAAGGTGAAAACCATTCATTTCAATTGGGCCACAATGAAGATCAGAGCATTGGTGATGAAAGGAGAGAAGCTGGATTTTAGACGTATTAAAAGAAACCAGTCACCTTTTGGATCGCATGTTTCAGTTTGGGAGAGAAAATATCAAAAAATTCGAAATGTTACCATGGATGATTGTGTCATCTGCATAAATGTTGACAATTGTTCTTAAAATGTGATTTGGAAGATTGTTGATGAAGATCAAAAAGAGAATTGATCTTTGAGGCATACTAGCACTGATATTATTACTTTGAGGTATACTAGCACTGATATTATGACTTTGAGGTATACTAGCACTGATGCTATGACTTTGAGGTACACTAGCACTGATATTATGACTTTGAGCCATACTAGCACTGATATTATGGCTTTGAGCCATACTAGCACTGATATTATGGCTTTGAGCCATACTAGCACTGATATTATGGCTCTGAGCCATACTAGCACTGATATTATGACATGAGCCATACTAGCACTGATATTATGGCTTTGAGCCATACTAGCACTGATATTATGACTTTGAGCCATACTAGCACTGATATTATGGCTTTGAGCCATACTAGCATTGATATTATGGCTTTGAGCCATACTAGCACTGATATTATGACATGAGCCATACTAGCACTGATATTATGACTTTGAGCCATACTAGCATTGATATTATTACTTTGAGGTATACTAGCACTGATATTATGACTTTGAGGCATATTAGCACTGATATTATGGCTTTGAGCTATACTAGCACTGATATTATGACTTCTGCCCATCGATGACTACTTTTATGAACGTATCAATTATGTCAAGTAATTCAATTTTTTTTGTTTTTTTTTTTTGCAACTTCGTATGTCATTCAATATTGTGAACTAGAATGTGTTATGTATGAGAAACTTTAGAGATTTGAATTCATGCAAAATCTATTTTTGCAACCCGTCCTACCTTTTTTATTACTTCTTTTTCTTCAGTTTACCCTACTTTCCCACCTTGTCAACAATTCAAACTCTTTCTATCCCAACTCGATCCTGGTTATGACTTTAAACTATATCCTGTTGTGAGAATTCCAATTTCGGAGTTTTGGGGAGTGTGGGGTCATCCTTTAGTTCCCTTGAGTCATCCATTCTAATCCAACAACAAAAAAATGGGCTTTAAATGATACAAAAAGGATTGGCATGCCATAAAACAAAACAATCGAAGAACCAACCAATCAAAATGAACAGACATTGAATCTTATTAAAGTTATTTGACATAGAACAAAGAATAAATCCTAGCTAACTTCGGTTAATTGAATCTTAAATATTAAGATTAAACATTCTTAAATACAGCTGATCTATTACAGAATGTATTTTAGATATCCGTAAATATAGGACCATGTGTAAATTCACCATTCAACTTACTGGATAGCTGGGCAAACGATTTCAAAAGCATAAAACAGCACATTTTTTAATTTACTTCATTTCTGTTATTGACAATTTTCTATTCAAAAATCAAAACCAAGTTTTACTTCTTACAAAAAATCTCTTTATATTTATTGCTTACAGAAAATAAAAACAAAGTTGACAAATTATTTTCATGAAAACATGAACAACTATTTTCGCACAAAATTATTTAAAAACTCTAATATATTAAACAGAAATCTGAAGCTAGTTGTGAGGCTGCATACCATCGCCTGACAACGTAAGGATGGGCCAAATTCTTATCTGGGCTTTACTGTATTGTAGGAAGTATTCCCAAATATATGCCATGGAAACGTTAATAACTCAAAACCTATGTATACTGCACGGTGGTTTCTGTTATTAACGACCATCCGGCCTATACATAAAAGATTGAAAGTCAAAATTTTAACACTGACCGAACTTTTCAAGGTCAAAGTCATATATGACGCAAGACTTCATTAGTTATAATATGAATCAGGTAGTAAGTAATGAACAGAAGCAAAGTTATTACTTAAAGTATGATTTTCATCTTTGACTTAGATATCTCAAAATTAAATCAGTTCTAATTGGAATCTGACTGATATTTTGACCAAGTTTGGTGACGATTGATCAATCTATGTAGATGCAAAGCTGTAAACAAACAAATAGACAAATTCGATGCAAAACATAACCGCCTTTGGTAGAGATAATAGGAATGGATGACATATCAGACAGTTTATAAATATAATGAGAAAGGAAAACAAAATGTTTCCATTACTATATTTTTTAATAGTTTAAATAACGCACGTTACAATAAATGACGCCTTCTTCATAAGAATAGTTTGTTAAACTATGTGGATCAATTTTATGAAATAGTGAAATTTGGCTCACTCCACTAACAAACACAAATCTTAGGAATTATTGAGTTAATAAAATATAACTTTAGAAAGACAATGATTACTCATTGTGCATGGAGCCTATAGGGATGCAAAAGTTATGCAATTTCCAGCTGCGCCTCTCTTGAATAGGTATTAGTTGAGTCAAGTAATTCAGGGCGACTGGAAACAATGCCAGTTTAAGCAGAAAAATATTTTCCTTTTCCTAAACTAGTTGCACAAATAAGATTCAAGAATCTATCCTACAATTTCATCTATAACTTTTCCAAGAGTATTAGTGAAAATGATGCAGTGACTCTAACCGAGCCCGAACCTGGCATGCCAAGCTCACAATCCATGCAGGTAACTACTATACTACGCCACTGCCATTATTCTAAAATATAATGACCATAATTCATTCTTCCTATAAAAAAAACATTGTAAATTATTGATTTTATTAAGTTCTTTCTTTTAATTATTAGCAGTTCTAGTATTGGATAAGTTTCTTTTGCTGATTAATAGTGAATTTTATTAGAGATATAAACGAGGCCCAAAAATCTCTATGCAAATGTAAATGCTGCTATCATAATTAATGTATACTTAATACTGACAGTCACCATAGGTGTTGGTCATAATTGCTGAACAGACATCATGAAACATCTGTCCTTATCATAAACCATTTCCGTGTGCCACCTGGTAAAGGTTAATCGGCATAGTTTTGTCAAAGACAAACATTCTCAAAAGCAAGCTTGATTGCAGCAAACAGGATTGAAGCAATTCAATTGCTATTGTCTGCAAATTAGATCTATTATTAACAAAATAAACACTGACTTTTTGTATGGCTTTCTTTGCTTGAGTCAGGAAATCATCGAGAAATTTCGGATGAATTTGCCTATTTTTTGCTTTCGAATCTGTTTGATCGTTTCGCTAGAATAGAATGTAAAGATCACAATGATTTCTTTCTCCTGGTTTATGATTTAGTTTTACATAAAAGAACAGGAAAAAAATTCATGAATGAGTTTAAAATATTTTTGAAGGAATCTAATAAAAAAAATACTTTTCCATATTTCAACGTTCTGGCATTTTAGAGATAATCTCTATTTATGGAAAGTTAGATATGTTTCTAAATTTGTATGTATAGGATTCACTCCTAAACTAATCAATTGATCAGTATAAATTTTGGAACACCACTGATACCTGCAAGGTATGGGTTTCATTTAGTTGTATGCAAATAGGATAAAAAGGATATGGAAGCTTTTCATGAAATTTCAGTTATATTACATTTTTTTGAAATTTTTACAAACATTACTTACTAAATATTCCCCAAATTTCAGCTTTTTTAGATGTTTCAAAGAGATTTTCGGAAGAATAATATTTCCATTTAAAAATTCAAATATTCCAGATTGGCATTGGATTTAACCTATAGTCACTAGACACCAATTAACCAAGATTCCCTGAATTCCAAGTTCTTAGGACCACTTAAGCTTAAACCGTAAATTTTTGATATTTTCTATAATCAAAATCGTGTACCGGATTTTGATCAAAATTGGAATAGACATAATGTTTAGTATTATTGTATTAAATAATGTATTTTATATTGAACGCAAAGAAGTCAGCTTTGTAGTATGAAGATTTATTAGCTGAATAATCTGTCTTTTTTAATATGTTATAAAAAAAAGGTAAAGTGGTCTTCCATAGTCGAGGGCGACACAAAACACTGAAGGAGCGGTACCGTTTCTTTGCTAGAATTACTCCAATTATCTCTTATAATGATGAGCGTTTAGTAAGGTGCATCAAGTACCGTTTTGGAGTTTTTGGTATGACTCAACTAAGGAATGAATCGCTGTGTCCTCTCGGACCCATTTTTGAACACTCTACTACCAAGAGAGGAGGTTTTAATGTTATAACGTACTAAAATACAGATATTTTTCTGATTTAGGTTCCACATGAATGTCACTCTACCGAATATTTTTGCACACTGAAGACAGGGTAAAAAACAAGACGTTTCTCTGCACATCTCTTCAGCTATCCAAATCGTAAGAGGAACTTGGATTAAAGAATTATGGCGAACGTTCTCTCAGGAAAAAGGGATCAATAAAATATCACTAAGTTATGGTTCGATTTTTTCTTATAGATAGTGCTTTTTCACGAGCCTATGCACTTCTCCAATGTTGACCAGCTGTAGATATTAAACAAGCATATTCATTATTTCTTCTTCTTCTCTTCTTCTTCAGTAGTCCGTCGCTGACGACGATGACGTTGCACCATGCCTAACAGTTCCAGATAGATTACGCCTGATGGACTCGCTGGTGACTGTGGAGTCCAATTCGTGAATTGCATACACGGCCGCAGGCAGCACAGGGGAAGATGCCGTCTGCCCTCTGCGCCACGTGCCTTTGGTGTCTTCTTCGCTCTGCTCGGTCGTTATAGGTGGAGGTGAAAGTTTCCAAGCCCTCTTGGCAGATGTTTCGCCATTTTCTCCGATCAGCAGCAGCATGTTCAATGGCGTTGGATTCTATGCCACATTTTTTCAATGATGTTTTTAGTTGGTCCTTGAAACGTTTATGTGGGCCCCCAGGGTTGCGTCTGCCCTCTGCAAGTTCTCCGTAGAGGACCTTGCGTGGGTCCCTTTCTGCTGGCATCCGGATGGTGTGACCAAGCCACCTAAGTTGTCTATGAGTTAGAATTATTTCAAGTGGGTCCATTTGAGTGCGCCTGCGTATCTCATTGTATGGCACCCTGTGCCACCATTTTAAACCTAGTATACGCTGTAAGCAGTTGGTATGAAATGCTTCTAGCTTTTTCAGGTGGCGTCTATAAGGCACCCATGACTCGCTGCCATACAAGAGGATGGAGAGACAGATTGCTCTGTAGACAAAAACCTTGGTGGTGGTGGTGAGGTTACGGTTCATAAAAACTCTGTGCGAGAGTCTGCCAAAGGCTGCAGCAGCCAGACCAATGCGCCGTTGGACCTCACTTGTTAGGTCACAGGAGTCAGTGAGCACTGAGCCAAGATAAGTAAACTCTTGAGTGTTTTTCAGTGGCTGTTGGTTGATTGTGAACATTGGTGGTTCCTGACGATGTTCACATATGTTAAGTGCCTCTGTTTTGTTGATGTTGATGGCTAGACCAGCTCGGGAGTAAATGTTGGAGATAGTGTTGATGGTGCGCTGAAGACCCTCTTCAGATGAGCTCACCAGAGCTGTGTCGTCAGCGTATTGCAATTCATGGATTGCTTCTTCTGTCACACATGATCTGGCATGGAGGCGACGCAGGTTGAAGAGGTTGCCATCCATGAGAGGCGGATCCCATCAGCAGGATGGATTTTCTGTTTGGCAACATTGGAAACCGCAGCAAGAAAAAGATTAAACAAGATGGGCGCAATGACGTATCCCTGCTTCACACCCGATTCTACCAGGAAGGGCTCAGATTTTAGTCCTGAACTGGAGACGCGAGACATAGATCCATTATGGAAAGCCTTCAGGACACCCAGGAATATTGGTGGGCAGCCAAATTTGACGAGTACCTCCCAGAGCAAAGGACGGTTCACAGTGTCAAAGGCCTTGAGAGATCTACAAAAACCATATATAGATTTTGGTGTTGCTCGACGCTTTTCTCCTGGAGCTGTCTTGCCACAAAGACCATGTCAATCGTGCTGCGCTCCTGTCTGAAGCCACACTGCGATTCAGGTAAGACTTGATTGATAATGTGTTGGATGATATGAGACAGTAAAATTCTAGTGACAACTTTCCCTGAGGTTGACAGGAGGGAAATGCCTCGACTATTGCCACAAATATTTCTGTCACCTTTCTTTTTATATATGCTGATGATATCTGCATCCTTCCATTGTTGTGGGCAGCAGCCTGACTCCCAGACATCTTGGATGATGTTATGGAGACAAGTGGTAATGGCATCTCCGCCATGCTTAAGAAGCTCAACTGGTATGCCATCAGGGCCAGTGGCTTTATTATTCTTGAGGTTGTTAACTGCACGGCTCACTTCATGGATAGTTCTTGAATTATAGGAAGGTCAGGAAGATGATCAAGAAAAGTAGGGTCGATAGGGTTCTGCCTGTTCAGTAAGTCTTGGTAGTGTTCAGCCCACCGATTGAGTATGACAGTCTTCTCAGTATAGAGTATGGAGCCATCAGCACTACAGACTGGGCAGAGGCTATTGTTCTTTGGCCCATAGGCTATCTTAAGGGCATTATAAAATTGATGTTGGTCCCCCATATCAGCTAAACCTTGGATCTCAGTTGCAAGAAGGGAAGCCGAGTGCGTAAGTCTTCCCCTGCCAGTACACAGCCTCTCTAACACCAAGACCTCTGCTATGCCTCCTCGTGGCCACACACGGTAACTGGTTGCCTCGTGGCTCCAGGCTGAACAGCAGGGGACCTCAGAGCAGCAGGGGGCCCCAGAGATGTGAGTCCATGGCCCACCGACGTGTGGACACGCCCTGGTCTCACATCAACCCCTGCCCGACAGCCCAGTGGGTTATCCTTGGTTGGCATTGGGCTAGGGGAGTAAACCCCAACGAGAAAATCTGTGTTGGGGTGACACATTAGGCAAAGTCTGACAAACTGGACTCTTGGCACACTCCTGCAGCATCCTGTCAGTCCAGTCGTCATGGTCTCTGCCTGCCACTGGAACCGCTGATGGTCTGCCAAGATAGTGGACTGTGGAGCGTGCACCCACTTTTCACTCAAATCATCACTGCACTAGTTTTGCCCATGCCGACTCTTTATTTCCCACACACTATTTTTTTTTTTTTTTCCACCTACAAATACAAGTCCTCCGGCGATGGGGAAGGAGTGGTGGGGGCAGGCAAGGTTGTTGCTGGCAGCCCTTAGCTCCAACCCTGCACGTGAGGCGGCCCTGGGGTGATGGTCGCTGGATGGCTGGGAATGGAACTGCAGCCTCCTTCGGCAGCTCCCAGGGTGACTGGGCGGCCCTTTTCAGGATCCACACCGCCCACCCTGAATTGGGAGGGGTCTAGAAAAGGTGACCCAAACAAGTGTCTGTTCCACTCTCCACGGACAGGTAGCCGAGCCTCGTCGTGGCAACCCATACCTCGGTCCTAATAATACTAAGAAGCTAATAATTGGCACTTGGAATGTGCGTACTCTTCTCGACCTTGACAACAACTCAAGACCTAAACAGAGAACAGCTCTAATTGCATATGAGTTAAAGAAGTACAACATCGACATCGCTGCTCTCAATGAAACCCGATTCTCGGATGAGGGCTCCTTCACCGAGTCAGGAGAGGGATACACCTTCTTCTGGAAGGGCCTGGATAGGGGTGCTCCTCGCATCCATGGAGTTGCCTTTGCCATCAAGACCAGGCTACTCAACAGCATTCCCCAGAGCCCAACGGGTCACAATGAGAGGCTAATAACTTGGCGCATCCCCTTATCAAATAAACGTCACGCTACCCTAGTCAATGTGTATGCACCAACCCTAGATTCAGCTGATGAATTGAAAGACCAATTCTATGCCCAACTCCATGAGATCATTGCTGACAATCCCCAAAGAAGATAAGATTATTCTCCTTGGGGACTTCAATGCAAGAGTGGGCAGCAGTCACCATCTCTGGGAGAGAGTCCTAGGGCATCATGGAGTTGGAAAATGTAACCATAATGGGTTGCGTCTTTTAACATTCTGCTCCCAACATAATCTGTCCATCACAAATACCATATTCCAGCTCCAAAATAAATTGAAGATCACCTGGATGCATCCTAGGTCCAGAATTTGGCACCTACTTGACTATGTTATTGTAAGACGTAATGACATAAAAGATGTGAGAATCACCAGAGCCATGAGGGGAGCAGATGGGTGGACAGATCATCGCTTTGTCCGCTCTATTTTCCTTCTTAAGATCCGGCCTCCAGCTCGCCGTCAAGCTCCCAGAAAACATCTTGACCTCAAAGCTCTCAACAACATTACAACACGAGCTGCTCTACAAAACGAACTGGCTGAATGTCTTACCTTACCAACTCCTGTAGCAGATCCCATAACAACAGCTTTCTTAACTGAAAAATGGGAAAGCATCTGTGAAGTCCTCCTCAATACTGCCAAGGACATTTTGGGATTCTCAAGAAGAAAACATAGAGACTGGTTTGACGAGCAGTCTGATGGAATTCATCAACTAATTGAAGAAAAAAATCGGCAACAGCAAGCAGTGACTGCAAATCCAACTTGCCAATCCAACGTGCCAAGCTAGCCGAGCTTCGGTCAAAAGTCCAACAGGAAACCCGAAGAATGCAAAATGAATGGTGGACCATTCTTGCAACTGAGATTCATTATTTAATGCTTGCTCAACTCCAGAAAATATCAGTTCACTCTTTAATCCCTTTCATATTTTCTGCTTTTCTTTTTTCATTTAATTGTGTTAAAATTCTAACATTTTTTGTTTTTTAATTAAATTTTCACCCCAAACAAGGCACAGTGCCACTTTCAAATAGGGAACTACTATCGGGGACATAAGTAGCAGAGATGAGTAGCAAAATGTTTGTTCACATTACACTTGAACTTCTGCATGTCAGTACAGTTGGGAAAGCAAAATCCCAGAAGGGAGTTCCAAAGTCTAGCAGTTCTGGGGAATAAACTATTGGAGTAAGTATTCTTACACCTAGGGATCTCTACTGTGAAGGAGTGGGATTTAGCTGCTTGTCGGTTTGTTGGGGGGGTATTCACATTGAGGGGGTACAAGTGCTTGTAGTTCGTCAGAGCATTCACCATTAAAGTACTTGTAGAACGGGCAGAGGGATGCAACATTTCGTCGATGGGACAGAGGCTGAAGCCTAGATGACAGGTCAGGACCTATCAGGTTGGTGACTCTCTTTTGAACCCTGTCCAGGAGTGAGAGACAAGTAGCAGATGCACCAGCCAAATGTGACAAAAGTACTCCATACATGGGCGAATGGTGGCCTTATAGAGGTATAGGATACTTTCAGGCATAAGTAGTTTTCTAGCACGGTAGAGAGAGCCCACCTTCTTCGCAGCAGACTTGGCAATGCTCTCAATGTATCTATTCCAGTTCATGTTCCCTGTAAATGTTAGGCCAAGGAGTTTCAAGGAAGTACTTTTGGGTAATGTGTTCTTGGCCATTGCTTTTGGTGGTAGAGAAGGTTTCTTGTAATTATTGAAGAAAACAAGTTTAGTCTTGGCAGCATTGAATGTAACCATTCATTTTTGTCCCCATTCCACTACAGATTGGAGGTCATCCTCTAGTGTTTCTGCCATTTCCTTGGATATGTGTTCATTTGTTTTCCCCTCGTGCCTGTTAGTGGTGTCATCAGCAAATATACCCATCTCAGAAACAATGTTATGAATATCAGGAATAATAAACGTCCAAGGATAGACCCCTGAGGTACTTCCCGCATTTATATCATATTGTTTGATACAGGACTGTCGAGGACAACCTGGATTTTTCTCTTACTTAAGAATGATTTAATTACATTATGTATTCTTCAAGTGAATCTAATTTTCTAATGATCTAATTTCCCTTAGAAGACAATCGTGCCATACCCTGTTAAAAGCCTTAGATATATCGAGGGCTACCGCCTCAGTCGTAATAGTTTACAGTGTACTTTGTCACTGACAAACATTATAACGTTGAGTAAAAAAACTTACGATAAGTGATAAATTAAAAATCAATCTTGTTTTACAAATAAACAAGCTAACAGTTCTGCTACAGACTCCAGCACTACAACTGTTTTGTTGAAGTAGCAGAACCCATCTGTCAGAAGGCGGTTATGGAGCACAGTTGTCGTCTGCCTGCACTGTTGAGAAAAATAAGCAAGGAAAAGAATTCAACTACTTAAAAAAAAATTTTTTTAATCAATTATTCAGATCCTTACTATAATTTCAGGGAAAGATGTTAATCAACCAGAAAGAAATCCGACTTCTTATGAGAACATTGACTCTTGTGATAATTTCGCCTTGGTAATACCTAACTACTCCATATACTTTCATCTGGATTTTTAATCTTTAACTTTTAATTTACTTTTTTAATTTTTTTTATTTCATTTCCCTATTTTATGAACTCTTCTTTTAAGTCCAAAAATTCAGTACTCAAAGTTAAGATGCCGGAACTGAACTCGGGTTACCTAAATATGGAATAGAAGTCACTGAGTATGAAACGAAACACGAAACCATATAAAAATGATTTTTTAAAAAATTATTTTAGGTTTTGTCATGAAACATTTTAGTTTTAGGTGCTGTCATGAAACAATAAAAATAAACTTTCATTTTTTTACATTTCTATAAGTATTTTTTTTTATTTCAACACATCTGTTATCACAAAAAATCTACTGAGAAATTTTTTACATTTCTATAAATATTTTTTTTATTTTAACACATCTGTTACCACAAAGAATCTAATGAGAAATTTTTTACATTTCTATAAATATTTTTTTATTTTAACACATCTGTTGCCACAAGAAATCTAATGAGAAATTTTTTACATTTCTATAAATATTTTTTTATTTTAACACATCTGTTACCACAAAAAATCTAATGAGAAATTTTTTACATTTCTATAAATATTTTTTTATTTTAACACATCTGTTACCACAAAAAATCTAATGAGAAATTTTTTACATTTCTATAAATATTTTTTTTATTTTAACACATCTGTTACCACAAAAAATCTAATGAGAAATTTTTTACATTTCTATAAATAGTTTTTTTATTTTAACACATCTGTTACCACAAAAAATCTAATGAGAAATTTTTTACATTTCTATAAATATTTTTTTATTTTAACACATCTGTTACCACAAAAAATCTAATGAGAAATTTTTTACATTTCTATAAATATTTTTTTATTTTAACACATCTGTTACCACAAAAAATCTAATGAGAAATTTTTTACATTTCTATAAATATTTTTTTATTTTAACACATCTGTTACCACTAAAAATAAAATGAGAAATTTTTTACATTTCTATAAATATTTTTTATTTTAACACTTCTGTTATTACGAAAAAACTAATGAGAAATTTTTTACATTTCTATAAATAGTTTTTTTATTTAAACACATCTGTTACCACAAAAAATCTAATGAGAAATTTTTTACATTTCTATAAATATTTTTTTATTTTAACACTTCTGTTATCACGAAAAATCTACTGAGAGATTTTTTACATTTCTATAAATATTTTTTTATTTTAACACTTCTGTTATCACAAAAAATCTAATGAGAAATTTTTTACATTTCTACAAATATTTTTTTTATTTTAACACATCTGTTACCACAAAGAATCTAATGAGAAATTTTTTACATTTCTATAAATATTTTTTTATTTTAACACATCTGTTACCACAAAAAATCTAATGAGAAATTTTTTACATTTCTACAAATATTTTTTTTATTTTAACACATCTGTTACCACAAAAAATTTAATGAGAAATTTTTTACATTTCTATAAATATTTTTTTATTTTAACACATCTGTTACCACAAAAAATCTAATGAGAAACTTTTTACATTTCTATAAATATTTTTTTATTTTAACACATCTGTTACCACAAAAAATCTAATGAGAAATTTTTTACATTTCTATAAATATTTTTTTATTTTAACACATCTGTTACCACAAAAAATCTAATGAGAAATTTTTTACATTTCTATAAATATTTTTTTATTTTAACACATCTGTTACCACTAAAAATAAAATGAGAAATTTTTTACATTTCTATAAATATTTTTTATTTTAACACATCTGTTACCACAAAAAATCTAATGAGAAATTTTTTACATTTCTATAAATATTTTTTTTATTTTAACACATCTGTTACCACAAAAAATCTAATGAGAAATTTTTTACATTTCTATAAATATTTTTTTATTTTAACACATCTGTTACCACAAAAAATCTAATGAGAAATTTTTTACATTTCTATAAATATTTTTTTATTTTAACACATCTGTTGCCACAAAAAATCTAATGAGAATTTTTTTACATTTCTATAAATATTTTTTTTATTTTAACACATCTGTTACCACAAAGAATCTAATGAGAAATTTTTTACATTTCTATAAATATTTTTTTATTTTAACACATCTGTTGCCACAAGAAATCTAATGAGAAATTTTTTACATTTCTATAAATATTTTTTTATTTTAACACATCTGTTACCACAAAAAATCTAATGAGAAATTTTTTACATTTCTATAAATATTTTTTTATTTCAACACATCTGTTACCACAAAAAATCTAATGAGAAATTTTTTACATTTCTATAAATATTTTTTTATTTTAACACATCTGTTACCACAAAAAATCTAATGAGAAATTTATTACATTTCTATAAATATTTTTTTTATTTTAACACATCTGTTACCACAAAAAATCTAATGAGAAATTTTTTACATTTCTATAAATATTTTTTTTATTTTAACACATCTGTTACCACAAAAAATCTAATGAGAAATTTTTTACATTTCTATAAATAGTTTTTTTATTTAAACACATCTGTTACCACAAAAAATCTAATGAGAAATTTTTTACATTTCTATAAATATTTTTTTATTTTAACACTTCTGTTATCACGAAAAATCTACTGAGAAATTTTTTACATTTCTATAAATATTTTTTTATTTTAACACTTCTGTTATCACAAAAAATCTAATGAGAAATTTTTTACATTTCTACAAATATTTTTTTTATTTCAACACTTCTGTTACCACAAAAAATCTAATGAGAAATTTTTTACATTTCTATAAATAGTTTTTTTATTTCAACACTTCTGTTACCACAAAAAATCTAATGAGAAATTTTTTACATTTCTATAAATAGTTTTTTTATTTCAACACTTCTGTTACCACAAAAAATCTAATGAGAAATTTTTTACATTTCTATAAATAGTTTTTTTTATTTCAACACATCTGTTACCACAAAAAATCTAATGAGAAATTTTTTACATTTCTATAAATAGTTTTTTTATTTCAACACTTCTGTTGAGACTCTTACTGTCTAGATATGTTTCTTGGAGGGCAGCAATGGAGATGATTGCTGTTTTTCTAGCATCATCAAATTTTTGGAGGTCGTCAAAGAGGCCAGAATGCATGGTTCCAAGTTGCCACCTACAAGATTAGTGGTTTAATTTCCTTTTTACAGTAAGTCTTCACACATCCAATGAAACGAACATGTTATAGCCTAGTAGTACCTTATTACTGCCAGGCTGCTCAGACTCCAGAGGAGGGAATGACTGCCTAGAAATCCTTCCCACTGTTAAAAACAAACTCCTGCACTCAGCTTCATGCCAACTAGGATTGTGCTTAAAATTGTTAAATGTGACTCCTCATGTTGTTTCTATTCTGATAGAGCAAATCTGGAAAAATCTTTTCAGGTGCCTGGGTAGGTAATAAGGGAACCTAGGTTTGTTCAGTTACCAGCGTTCCCCTCCTGGCATTGCAGACTCCGATGGAAAAGCAATACAGTCAGTGCCAGTGCAGCTGCCGGAGTTTCTAGAAAGACGTTGCACAGCTTCACCATCCATCTACGGGACTCTTTGTCAGGATTTACTCCCTTAGCCTTTGCCTTTCTCAAGACATCCACATCTCCTGAACAAGTGCAAAGAGAACTGGAACCATAGGGAGTCTTATTGCCACTCAAATCCCAGGGGAGACCAATGACCGCTGCCTGCAAGAAATCAATGATAAGCGGCTGTTGCAATAATGCAAATTTATTTGCAAATGTTGACGAAAGAGGTGGAGAGTGTTGGAAAATCTGGGGAGACATGTTGTCAGTCAGTTTTCAGGAAATACCACAGGTTGTTTTGGAGGAGAGATCTTTGATGACTATGTCAGGGCTCCTTGTGTGCTGCTGCTGCTGTTGCTGCTGCTGATAATAATAATAATAATAATAATAATAATAATAATAATAATAATTCTGATTTCGTTTATGAACGTCTCTCTGGAAAGGGATGGGATTCATTTGCCAGAGGATTTCCCTTAATCCTGGCTTCAAACCAGGATCTTCAAAGATCAAGGGTTTTCTTAAGGATGTTGGTGGTACCTATAATTGCAGAGGTTTGAAGGCCGCCTAAAGCATCGGGGATTTGTAGTTTTTTCAAATGTCCTTCCAGACGACTTGATACTACTCCTAGTGTAGCAACTACGACCGGGATTATTTGTGTTTTAACTCCGTGTATACGGCTTATCTCCCAGGCCAATGGAGCATAATTGCTCCACTTCTCATTCTCATTCTCTCTCATATTCCTGTCCCAGGGTACTGAGAAGTCTACAATCTGCCAGTTTTTTGAGACCTTGTCAATGACGACCAAATCCGGACGATTATGTTCCAATTGCTTGGTCGTTATGACACTTTTGTCCCACCATACCTCTACCTTGCCATCCTCACTTGTTCTCACTTCATCAGGCACCTCCTCAAACCATTTTCCAGCACACTTCACCCTAACCCTCTTACACACCTCCCAATATATCCAGAGTCCCATGCGATCGTGTCTTTTGCGGTACTCTCTCTGGGTCAGTCCACTACACCCTGCTGCAAGGTGCACGATTGACTCTGAGGTCTTACTACAAATCCGGCATTCTGCAGCAATTTCCTCTCCTAGAACCACTTTTTTGAACAATCGTGTTCCTAATGCCTGCTCTTGTGCTGCACAAACAAAAGCTTCAGTACTCTTAGCCAGATACCCAGCTCTAAGCCATTGCCATGATCTTTCATCAGCCTCTTCTGCTATATCCTGGAAGAACCTTCTATGCATTTTCTTCCTAGCCAGTTCCTCTGCCCTTTCTCTATCCATACGTTTCACATAATCAGCCTTGGTCTCACATACCTCCACTTCATTGGCCACAACCTTAAGCATCCATTCCTCACTTCTAACCACATGCTCCTTCAATGACATCTCCTCGGTTCTAACACAATCTTTTACACTTTTCAATCCTCTCCCACCATCTTTCCTCTTTTGATACAGCCTTGCTACGCTACTTCGAATATGAAATATACCAAACATTGCTAAAACTTTTCTTGTTTTGATATCCATGGCATGCAAATCCTTGTCAGTCCATTCTAAAATTCCCGCACTGTATTTCAAAACACTGACTGCCCATGCATTTACTGCTTTCATTACGTTTCCTCCATACAGTTTCGACTTTGCAATTAGTTTCACTCTTCTAAGATACTCCTTCCTGACTTTTTCCCTCATTTCTCTGTTCATGATGCCTACACCCTCCAGCACTCCCAAATACTTATATCCTGTATCTTCTATTTCTTTCATGATTTCTCTATTTGGCAGCACTATTCCATTCGAATGAACCTTTACTCCTCTTTTCATCACCAGCACCGTACATTTACTAATCCCAAACTTCATCCCAATGTCTTCTGAGTATGACCTTACGAGGTTTACCAGTCTTTCCATTTCCTTTTCATTTCTACCGAATATTTTCAAATTTTTTCAATATTTTCAAATCATCCATAAACAGTAGATGGTTGAGGCGTCTGTCACCAGATCCAAAGTTATACCCCAGATTTTCTCTCTTCAAGAGGATGCTCAGTGGCATCATTATCATTAGAAAAAGAAGTGGCGATAACGAATCTCCTTGAAATATCCCACTACTACTACTACTAATAATAATAATGATGATGATGATGATGATGATGATGATGATGATGATGATGATGATGACTAACTCATTTCGATAAATCACTTCCCCAAAATGAAATTCTACATCTTTTAGATGATTACGTGACAGAGAGAAAAAAAAAAACAATTATTTTAGAATTTTGAATAGGAAATCAGTTTTGCACATAAATTTAACATAAAATGATAATCATTTCGGACCCACTCTAACTTTTTAATCTTGTCTAATCGTTCAAAAATCAAAAATTAAACAAGATACTGGTAGCACATTACATTTTCGCTCAATTATTGAAATTTATTTGATGTGTTTCTACCAGTGTTTGTTTAATTTTCGATTTGGAGCGGCTATCAAGGTCCCTTGTGCAGGGCTTATGGACAGCCATTTTTATTCTAATTCAACAGTAGACACTAAGTTTGTTTCGAATAAAAACATGCTTTAAAATAATTTTAAACACTAATAAATTTATCCAGGTAGGTAGGCTTGCTTTTGCTAGCATTTATTTGTTGCATATTTGTTTTTCATCTTTTTTTTGTTCTGTTAGTTACAGCGTAACGAAGTAAAGGGGTGACAACTATGTGTAACTGTTTTAGATATATACTCTGTAAAACAATATAAAAAAAGCCCTACTAATGACTATGAATCAACTACAGTATATATTTGAATTATCGAAAGTTGTCCCCATTTTTATTCCCCCCCTCCCCGTTAGAAAGTAAGACGAAACCACTTGGTTTCAAGCTGTTTATTTAAGAACCTGAACTTTGTATATGTTGAAGATTAATAACTGTTTGTTTGGAACTCAATCGGATCTTTGAGGGAAGCGATTGTGTTATTTTTAGGAATGATGAAATCAATTCATGAATTGACAATTGAATATATATCTGTCAGTGAAATCATATCTGCATCGGATTCAGAGGTTAAACTTGAAGGCTGTTATATATATCCAAGTTAGAGAGATAAAAGACAGAGACTGCCGAGAGAAGAGGCAGGGGTGAAGAAGCCGAGAATGCCAGAGCGACAGACTCTCAGATGAAAAGATAGATGCATAGAGCCGAGGAGCTTTTGAGACATGCGCGTCCACCCAGATCCCAGAGACCAACACTCAATAAGTTTGAAAGCTGACGCCTTCGATATTGTTTGTAGAACGTTAACACATCGCTTCCTTCAAAGTTCTGAAAGAGTGATAAGAACTCTACTGTTTCATTTGAATATATTATGGTGTGTATAATGGTTTGTCCTGTTTTTCTTTAAACTACACTACAAATCCACGGCCCTCTTTCGACGACGTTCGTCATTAAGAGGGTACACAACGACTGGTCCAGATCTTATAACTAGACGATCCACCGATAATTCAGTCACCACCCGCATACCCGTAACTTAGACGGCCAAGAATTATCACCGGCAGTAGAAGGGTTCGGAAGTCGACGATCGTCCGCAACAGGCGGGTGAAGGTGAGAGAGTGGGCTGGTGACAACTGTAACAAATGCTCGAATCTCATTCGTGTGTGTGTGTGTGTGTGTGTGTGTGTTTATGTTTGTGTGTATGTGTGTTTATGTTTGTGTGTGTGTGTGTGTGTGTGTGTGTGTGTGTGTGTGTGTGTGTGTGTGTGTGTGTGTGTGTGTGTGTGTGTGTGTGTAAGGAATTTAGGTAAAAATGGCACAAGTAAAAATGGCACCAGAAAAAATCGCCCGGTAAAAATAGCATTGGTAAAAATAGCAAAAGTGAATAACTAGGCAAAAATGGCATTTTGAGGCATATTCCTCAAGATATTTCGGTAAAGGTACAGCATCTTTCCACTCTGCAAAAATCCTTTAAAATGACCACTATGCTAGGTTTGCAGGAGTGAGGAAAACGGAGATAATGTTTAAAATTCCAGGAAACAAGTAGTTTCCAAGATGTGAAGAAATTATAGTTTCAAAGAGTGGAGGATAACTTTTCTATATTAATTTAACGTAAAATGAGCACTCACTTTATGGTCACTTTTTGTTGGGGTGGATCAACATAAAATGAACACAATTTAATGTAAAATGGGTAATTTTGGCCTGGTAGATCAACACAAAACCTACCTTAAAATACTTGTTTTCTAAGGGATTTCTCTGTGCTGATGTCGGAAATTTATCCTCTTTCAGATAAATTCGACGTGAAACTATCAGCCTGCAGAAAAAATAAAAGTATGAAATAAAAAGGGGAGGTTAAAGAATAAAATAGAAAACGAGGAAGAGATCTTATTTACAAAAAGTTGCAAATTTTTCCAGGAATTAAATACAAAACAAAGAATTGAATACAAAACAAAGAATTAAATACAAAACAAAGAATTAAATACAAAACAAAGAACACCAAAGTAACAAAATATAATAAAAAAAACGCTGGTTCTTATATTGAAAATGTCGTAGCAACGAACGAATACAATATTAAAATTCAAATAGGAGTATTTCCTAATAATAACTCAAATTCAATTCAATAATTTTAAGGAACATACTCACAAATTGATGGCAGACAGCACATGTGCTTTTTTTTCTCAATTTAAAGTCTTTTAAAATTACTCTCCTTCAAAATACGTGCAAACTGTAGCCACGTAAATAAAGTTTTCAGAAGTTCGCCTCGTCGTGACTGGGTATTCTTTGCCGGGTTATACTTCTTTGAAGGAAAGGCTCAGAAAATTCCACATCTACGCTGGGCAATGAATTCACGGCCAATCTCCTCGCCACTGGAATCCAAAAGAGGCCGATTTTCGCGCTGGGACTCGTGGCATCATCATCAGGGAGCTAGCAATGCCAACCCATTCAAATTAAAGGGAGTTTCGTACGAACCCAAAATATACGAAACTAAGATCGATAAAAGATACGAAATACAGATAATCAAATATAACAACCAGAATAAAAATATAATAAATGTATACAGGGGGTGCACAATTATTGGTAAAAAAAAAAAAATGCCAACACTGAAACGAATATCGCATTTAATATTGTAGCCAGCTATTAGTTTTCACGATATTGAAAAGATACTTTTCCACAGATTTAATGAAATTAGAAATACATGTGCGTGCTTGTGCGTCCAACAATAGCCACCACTTATAACATAAAATATCACACTTAAATTGGATATTAAGCAATGTAATTCTTTATGTTATGAGTGGTGGCCATTGTTGTATGAGCAAGCACACATTTTTACCAACCTCCACCCCAACTAAAAAGGTGGCCATAGTGGGTTCTCATCTTACGTTAATATAGAAAAGTTATCCTCCACTTTTTGAAACTATAATTTCTTCATATCTTAGAAACCATTTGCTTCCTGGAATTTTACATGTTATTTTCGTTTTCCGCACCTCCGGAAGCGTATAATAGTTGGCATTTTAAAGGATTTTTTAGGGTAAAAAGATGCTGCACTTTTATGCCATGATGCTCACTTTGACAATGGAGATTAGGATCGTTCCAAAATTTGAACCGTTGGAGAAGTACAGGTTAAGCTCTCATTCCTCTAGGTTAAAATAGGGGGAACCCTCCTCTCCCCTCCCAAGAAAATAAATATTTTTTATAGGAATTTACACCGGTAAGGGTGGAGGTTAGGCTTTTTATCTTTTTTTTTTTATAATGGCTAATCACAGTCAGTAATGCTTTCGGCTAGTTTGAAAGATCATTTTAGCAGCCAGTATAAAAAGTATTTGTGAAGGTAGAGATAAGAAATATAATATTTAACTGCTTGTATATCCACTCTCTCATCATAATTTATAAGCCTAACCAAGTCAGGAGTCATCACAACCGCAGGACTGATATTTATTAAGCTTGTTTTGTTTATATGTGTCAGATTTCTCTCACAAGGTTTTTGCGCCTGGCAGAATGGAAGAAAACCAAACAGAAATTACAACAAGCTCACCTTAAAACTTCAATGTAAATTTTATTAAAGTAAAAAAGGTCCATGTGGCAAAAGATGCATTATCTTCAGCTATCTGCCATTATGGGCTGGTAACATTCCCGAAGAGAATAATAGTTTGTCTTCGATAAAGGCTGGGTAGGATTTCCGCTGACAAAGAACTGTGCAGGTTGGAGATGTCCAGGTGTCTTCCATAATGGATGCTGCTAGCTGGGCATACACGAGTAGTCCTTGTAGAATCTGTCCAATGGCGGGCAAATGACAGGTCAAACAGTAGACCTTAATTTCATCTTGACAAACATTAAATTGTAGCACAAACGTGCAAATATAAATTCGCTCTACTTAAGGGCATTGGTAATTGTAGTGATAAAGTTCCGCTCCATATTTGGGCATTTGAAACGTCTCGAAGCAGCAAAGTAATTTCGCTGCCTCGATTCAAGTGAGAAATCCAGTCCGTTCCTCCCTGTGTCCTTTTGGATTCTGATCTGAAAAGGGAATATTGGCGCCAAAGAACATTCTCGGTAGTTAGTTATAGCATGCAATTTGATTGGTTAAAACAAATCCGTGGGCGGAGAAAACATCAAATAAAAAGCTTGCTTATTTCTGCAGAATTTCTTACATATGTTCAAGAAAACTTGTAATTTTTACCAGCTGCTAAGAGGCCTTTTATCAAGATTAAACCCAAAACTATATAGTTTAATTGGGCGGGGGGGGGGAGTCTCAATAGAGAATGATTTTTAAAATAATAACGTCATTATTTAATTATGATCCGTACTATTCTGCATAAGTACTCAGAGTTCTAATAATGTTATTTTTTTCACAACAATAAAAATTATAATTGCTAATTGTGAAAAAACAAACAAAAACAAAACAAAAGCACCGATAATTGCATAAATATTGACAAACCAAAAGACTATCCGATTCAAAGTTAACAGCAAACAGTGTTTGATCAGATTCTATCTCTAATATTAAACTTCATTAATAATATAACTTCCAGCGAGAGTTTCAATTTCTCAAGTTTATTTATTTATTAAATTGTTAGGTGAAAGTACAGAATAGTTAACAAAGAATCCCCTCTTCATGTTAAGATTTGCTTTCTAAATAATATCGTTATATTTGTGGTTGGGTACTCTTTTAATTTGATTAAATATTCGTTATTTAGTATTTATAAAATACGAAAAAATGTTTAAAAATGAAATGCAACATTTTTGACAAGAAAAATGACTTTAGAAATTTATCAGCGGATCTGTACGAGAGTGCTACTCCCTAAAAATAAGTGTTTTCCACCTTTTTTTTTTTTTTTTTTTTACTTTCTTCCGACGGCTATATTTGTTCAAAACACATACGACGTAATAAATTTTCAAGATAAGAATTAATCTTTTATCTTTTGTTAAAAATATATGCGCGTACAACAATTGCCACATCTTATAACATAAAATATAGCATTTAAATTTTCCGCAAATAAGTAATTATCCGGATATTAAGCAATGTAATTCTTTCATTGCTTAATATCTTGAAAACTACTTATTTGCGGAAAATTTCGATGCGATATTCGTTTTCAGCCTACCCGGAAAACTTAATAAAGTCGTCATTTTAAAAGAAAATGTTAAAGTGGAAACCAAACAAAGTTTTACAAATATCAAAAACTATGGCCACCGCGTTACATTAAACCTGCGGAAAAATATATTTTCTGTATCATGAAAACTAGTTACCGCCCCATTTTAAATGTAATATTCATTTTCAGCACATACGAAAGTCCCTCGAAAACAATTCTTTTTAGTAGTTTGTGTTTGTCTACCAGGCCACAATTACCACCGTGGTGTAAGAGAAATTAAGGAAATCTCATCGGTCATGTGACATGTCTGAAAAGAAATCGACAGTAAGTCATATCACGGCCTCGCAGTCGTCAAGGCAAACGACAGCGAGATCTACTCAAACAGAATAATGGCGCACAGCACATGTGTGCTCTCCAACTGTAAAACCCAGTTGCGCACAGGCGGCAGTGTAAAGATCGTTTTAGCTATGTGCACATTTCCTTTCTACACCCACGCAAATTCTGTGGGCATAAAAACTAAAACTCTGCCTTTTCACGCGGACGTAGTCCAAAGCACCTTACATCACAAAGATGTTGGGGTTTTTTCATCCAATCGGATTACGAAGAAAGCAAATGTCAAAAATATTTTTTCCAATAGCGTTCGTGGAGCCGGTTTGAAATCTATAAATAGGGCATTTTACGCCAAAAACCCAGCCAGCAAGCTGTAAACATCAACATCGATTCCGTCCACGTTAAACTTGTGTGCACGCATCATTTGATTCTCAACGTGTAGTTGGACTTTTTACCCTTTTCTTACTCTTTGCTAAAGTAAACAATTGACTTTAAGAAGAAACTTTCTGGTCTTCTCTTTTCACTTATTTACGATTTTGAGAAAATAAATTTTGTATAAAATTTATTCTCCGCCTCGGTCATCTTTGTTTGATTGTTCAACACCTTTTACACGCATTTTTTTATTTTTATTTTTATTTTTTTTTTGAGTCTGTGGTACTAACAAACTAAGTCCCGCAACAAGTGGTTCACCCGACGTGAGTTGTTTAATCAATCAGGATGGCTAGTGACAACACTGTCGTGGTTTCAAATCACCGCTTCCATTTTTCTTTCTCTTTCCACACCCATTGTTTCTCCTCGCTTTCCCTTCCCTTAAACAAAGGACGTGATAGGCTAACGCCAGCTAAACGTATGAACATATCCAGGTTCAACGTACACATTCACCTTCCCTTTTTTTTCTGTCGTCGACTCCTACGCATGTTGGAATTCAAAATATAATTCAAACAAAACGCCAATAATTAAAGCAATTAACTTTTTATGTTTTAGACGAAATTAATTGAAATGGAATCAACAAACTCACAATCTACTTTTGATTGCATAAATTTCGTTCTTGAATTGATTAGAGTCGTTTGTTTGTCTTATTGGGAGTGATGCCTCTAACATGCTGACCAAATGAATACAGCCAGCCTCGGTCCAACCAAATGAGTTTCGGCCAGGCACCAGTCCTGGCCAGGAGTGGGAGGAGGCTCCCGAAGCGACAACTGACACTACCAGTCACGTCGACAACTGACTCCACCAGCACTGAAGGGTTCCCAGCAGCAGTGGCAGCCGTCTCAGCAGCAGTTCAAACAGCCCTTATCAGGGCTAATAAGTTTTTCTACTAATGCGATTCACTACTGCTTGCCTCCTAAGACCCACCAGCATCGAACTTCCCTCCAAGTCTCCAGCGCCTTAAGCTTACTCCCACAGCCTTCCAGCTCTTAATGCCTCCAGCTCACTCCTGCAGCCTTCCAGCTCCTCCTGCAGCTTTCTGGCAACCTCGCCTGCACCTCACTCCTCCGGCCTGCAACCTCACTTGCACCTCACTCCTCCGGCCTGCAACTTTGCTTGCATCTCGCTCCTCCGGCCTGCAACCTCACCCACACCTTGCTCCTTTGGCTTGCAACCTCACCTGCACCTCGCTCCTCTGGCCTGCAACCTTACATACACCTTGCTCCTTCGGTCTGCAACCTCGCCTGCACCTGGCTTCTTACCAACCTTCCATTCCTTAACACTGACTCTCCATTCTGAGTGTTGTCCGTTCCTTAACACTGACCACCTCATTCTTAATGTCCACCATCCGTTCCAGATCGTCCTGACATCAAGCCAATCATTCCAGCCCCAGCGAGGAACCCTAAACTACGCTACGTCTAGAGTACCTGTTCCAGCCCTCCAGATCTTGGCCTCCAGTGACGTGCGACCTTCTGGACAACCAGCATCCAGATCATACGATTTTTCGCTTCCTTTACAAATAAAAGGCGAACCCTCATCTTTAACCAAACAACCTGTGTCTGTCATACTTTTTGCCTTTTTGTTGTTTACTTTTTGCCCGTGTCTACCTTGTTAGTTGTTGGGTCGATTATCCCCGAACGACCGGCACTGCAACAAGTGATGATCCTGCCGTGATCCTAAGACACATTCAGAAAGGAACAGTTGGTAAGGAAGATGACGATAAAGCCCACATCATCCTTGGCCGCACGCCGCAGCTGTTTGAAGAAAATGACATTCCACCCAGACTTGACCAACCAATCATGGTCAAACAGTACAACCGACTGAACACAAAATCAACACCAAGCTCTTGACTTCATACAAGATGTAAAAAGTTAAGCTCTGCGAACATTGACAACACCCTTCAAGGCCTACCAACTCTCTGACGACTTAATTCATCAAACCCGAACCCTCATGGATTTTCGCCACACGCACAAAATCCACAAACAGCAATAACAACCAACATTGAACTCACGCCAGTTTGAGTTAGCTGCAATGCACACATGGGAAAACTCAAAAACTGGACGTTATGGAAGAAGTCACCAGTTCAAAACGAGTTAGTTGCTCCACGCACATTGAAAAACTCAACGATTAGTCGTTTGTTGATTCAACTGACGCATGGGTACCCGATCAACACGAACGATATACACTAACCTCAGTACAGACTCACTTGTACTTGGCACTGCAGACTCGCTTGCAAGCCCTCATGCAACTGATTTCAACCATACTTTGCTTAGACTCTGCAGACGCACTTGCAGACTGACGAACAATTGTGCGGACCCGCTTGCACTCACCAATCATTCTTAATCAACCCTGCCGAGACACAATACAAGATGTATATCTATTATTAATTGATAACAATCAATTATTTAGGGAGAGGGCCAAGTTATGGTTTCAAATCACCTCCTCCATTTTTCTCTCTTTCCGCACCTGTTGTTTCTCCTCGCTTTCCCTTCCCTTAAACAAAGGATGCGATAGGCTATCACCAGCTAAACTTATGGACATATCCGGTTTCAACGTATACATTTACCTTCCCTTTTTTTCTGTCGTCGACCCCTACGCACGTCGGAATTAAAATATATCAAACAAAATGCCAATAATTTAAACAAGTGACTTTTTACTTTTTAGACAAAATTAATTGAAATGGAATCAACAAACTCCCAAGCTAATTTTGATTGCATAAATTTCGTTCTGGAATTAATTAGAGTCGTTTGTTTGTCTTATTGGGAGCGATGCTTCTAACATCATGCTGGCCAAATGAATACAGTTGTGACCTTGCAACGTGGTCTTACCCGACCTTGAACTTCTGATCGTGGCCCAGTTATGATCTGCACCCTGGTCGGTACAGTTATGATATGTCGACTGGGCAACCAGGTCTGCCAACCGTTAGTACGTCGCGTCACCCAGTGAGTTCTTCGTTAAGGCGTTGGGGATTCTTCTCGGATGCTCGGTCCTCAAGGCCTGTTCTCCGTGGATCGTCTAGTTATTCTGGGTGTTCGTTGACGGATACGGTGTCACAAATGGCAAATAAAGAAATATACACATATAGGGATCAACGCACATCAGCAACAAAACTCCGGAGGTTGGTTAATATAATATATATTTCGGAAATTCATAAAAGAAGTATTTACAGCATATACATATAGTTAACAATTAATTCAAGCAAGCAGTTAGTTCTACAGCTGAGCTTCTGTTGTTGAAATACCTGGTCGGTATCGCGGACTTTGCGTAATTCTCGTTAAGTGATCGACATGTTATAAGCGTTGAGTTATCAGGCAACAAGCGAGGGGGAGAGAGAGGAGAGGTGATTCTGCCGAGACGGAACAACTTGACTTAGCTCTCTTTGACTCTGATTCACAATCTCAGACCCGGACTCTCTGACTTAATCTCTGATTTTTCATTTCTTTTATAATACAATTATGGAATGATGACGACACCCATGTTCGTCATCGACCAATCAAATTGCTTGATTATAATTCGACGGGGCCTTTTCTCATTGGTTGATTATACTTCGACAGGGCCCTTTTTCATTGGTCCATTTCCAAAATTGGATTGACTCTTCCTTTAATTAATGCCCAACTTACACGTTGTATTATTTAACTCCTCCCTGGCTTACTAATGGAATTTTTTCATATCCAGGAAAATTATTTTTCCTTTGACTTAAAGTAAATCACGCGATTTTATTTGTTTTAAAATTATCTATTGATCTCATTTTTCGCTTTGATAATTCAAAGGAATTTTAGTTTATCTTTGAATTAAGTTCTGGTTGTCGGCCATTCCATTATATCAGACATTTTGATTACGTCAAAAGACCAAGAATGCATTTGTCGCTTTGAACTTATAGGACAACACATTTTCCCATCCGAGCAAAAATATTTCATAACTTCAATTTTCGTTCGACCTGATTCATCAAATGACAATTCTCGATACGTCATAAAAATATGTATTATTGTTTTGAAATTTCGGACAATTCATTTTTTCCTATTCTTTGTTCTAAAACACAATGCCGAGTCACTGCGTGTGTTTCTCTCAGATCAAAAACAACCCGACTTTTTCAACTGTCAAACTCATAGATCAAACTTGGCTCATAGTTTTGCCAATTGCGGGTGTGAAATCCCCAATTCTCTGGTTCTTGTACAATTATGATTTCGGCTATTTCAGATCAAACGCCTGTGTATTTTGGCTAAAATATTTTATGCATTCTTTTTCGCTTTTGAAGTTTAGAATGTGATTGAACTTTTCGCTACAAAGGCACTTTTGCCGCCGCCATCTCAACAACAGACTTAGCTCAGAATTTATTGACAAAAAAAAAAAAATTAATAATAATTTTTATTCCTTCAAAACCCGATCATCGTCCGGGAACAAAAAATTACTTTTAACCAAAAGAAACGTCACATCAACCCTACAGGTCTGATATGGCCTCTCTTTAGTGTTACACAGTCAGCCTCGACCCAACCAAATGAATTTCAGCCGGGCACCAGTCCCGGTCAGAAGTGGGAGGAGGCGCTCAAAGTGACGACTGACACTACCAGTCACATCGACGACCGAACTCACCAGCCAAAGGATTCCCAGCAGCAGTGGCAGCTGTCTCTGCAGCAATTCACAGCCCTTATAAGGGCTAATAAGTTTTTTTACTAATGCGATTCACTACGGCTTGCCTCTTAAGACCCACCAGCAGCGAACTTCACTCCAAATCTCCAGCTCACTCCCGCAGTCTTCCAGCCCTTGGTGCCTCCAGCTCACTCCTGCAGCCTTCCAGTCCTTGGTGCCTCCAGCTCACTCCTGCAGCCTTCCAGCAACCTCGCTTGCACCTCGCTCCTCCGGTCTGCAACCTCGCTCCTCCGGCCTGCAACCTCGTTTCTCCAGCCTGTGACCTCACCTGCACTTCATTCCTCTGGCCTGCAACCTCACATGCACCTTGCTCCTTCGGTCTGCAACCTCGCTTGCACCTGGCTCTCTACCAACCATCCGTTCCTTAATACTGACCCTCCATTCTCAGTGTCGTCCGTTCCTTAACACTGACCACCTCATTCTCAGTGTCCACCATCCGTTCCGGATCGCCCTGACGTCACGCCGATCATTCCAGACCCAGCGAGCAACCCTAAACCACATTATGTCTAGAGTACCTGTTCCAGCCCTCAACCTCCAGTGATGCACAACCTTCCGGACAACCAGCATCCAGATCATACGATTTTTTGATTCTTTTGCAAATAAAAGGCGAACCCTCGTCTTTAACCAAACAACCTGTGCCTGCCATTCTTCTTTGCCTTTTTGCTGTTTACTTTTTGGCCGTGTCTACCTTGTTAGTTGTTGGGTTGATTGTCCCCGGACGATCGCTTCCCTCCCCCGCAACAACAATAACTATGATCCCTCTATCAGCGTTGCTGTGCTCCTAACACACTTAACGACATTCAGTGAATATGGTACAGGCATTACTTCCCGCTGTTGCCAACAAAGTGGCCAAAACATTTGAACACGTCCCTGAACATGAACTAACACCGAGCTTTAACTTCATATAAGACGTAAAAAGTCCAGCTCAGCAAATAACACTCTTCGGGACTTGCAAACTTTCTCCGACGAGTTATTCAACAAACCCGAACCCTAATAGATTTTCGTCAAGCGCATAAAATCCACGGACATTAATAACAACCACCATAGAACTCACACTAGTTTAAAACAAGTTAGCTGCGACACGTACATGGAAAAACTCAATGATTAGACGTCATGGAAGAAGTCACACCAGTTTAAAACGAGTTAGTTGCGACATGCACATTAAAAAACTTGACGCCTGGACGTTCGTTGTTTAGGTTGCAATGAAGTAGAACGTTATAACGAGAAAATAAACTTTCTTTTTAAAAATCATTTTTTTTTCGATTTTTTCTGCCAATATAATAATCGTAGGCAAAAGTTTTTTTCAAAAAAGGTGAAAAACATTAATTTTTAAAGGGTGGGCACTCTCGTACAGGTCCGCTAATTTATTAATTTTTTTATTAGTTTGTGTTTTAATTATTTTGATGGAGTTTTGTTTGGTAGGTTTTGTCCAGTCTCCGACTGACAACGAAAGACAAAAATTGCACTGATACACTACTTGTTTTTCGAACCAAATAAACGTTTTAAAGTCTATCGTAAAACAAAACCCACATTCCTATTATTAAATTAATTTTATTTAATTATTTGGAAATGTAAAATTTTAAATCAATTTTTTCAATTTTCTCGATTGCTTTTAGAAAGTAAAACTCTTTTTGGCGCAAGAAAATTTAAAGCAGTGGCCGCCATCGATTAAATCATTGAATTAAGTCTCCATTTTGAAGACTTAAAAAATGAATTGAATTTAGATAAATATGGCAACGGTAAAATTTTGTATAGACTTTTTAGATTATTATACATAAATATTTATAATAAAATAAAACGTTATAATTATTCTTTTCAGTGTTTTTACAGAATTTGAACCTAACCAAACCGACTTTTTTCTGAACTACGACTAAAGAGCTTAGCCCTACTTTAAACTTAGCTCACACTCCTCAAACGATCCTAATTTTTCAGTGTCAAAGTGCCATTTTTACCTATTTATTTACGTTTGCCATTTTTACCGAGCACCATGTAAGAAAATTAAATGTAGATATAATTTCCTTTTTAATTTGGAAAACATCTGTTTTCTCTTCATGTATTTTATCCAAGATTTTGATAGACTATATTGCAAGATTTTCATCTATATTTTTCGCTTGTGTCCAAATGAACAAGTGCTGTAAAACAATAATTATTTCAGAAGAAGTCAGACTGTGTCCAGCTGGCATCAAGGAAATTGAAAAACCTTATCCTGAGCATTTTTACATCTTTTAATAATTAAGTGTGAAGTCCATAGACGCTTAACGAAGAGGTGCGAAAAGGTTTACAAAGGGAATAAAAAAGTTAACTCTGGAATGTTTATTTTATTTATGGTAATGTAACAATAAAAAAAAACAAATTACATTCTGAGAATCAATGTTAAATCTAGGAATGGGATTTATAGCCCATTTCTTGTCCCTTAGTCTTATGTTGTAAATAAACAATTTAATGAATAAATAAATCTGTTTGTTTCATTTTTCATAGTCAAGAAAAAATTAAAAGAATCGTTTTGAAATAAGGAATTAGGTTAAAAATTTTCCGATTCCGATACTGATTCTGACACACCAAAAAGTTCCAATTTTTCTGATTGCTGATTAATTGTCCCAATATTCTGTGATGCAGCAAAACTGCCCATGGATGATTATGCTCCCTATCTTGGGTTGAGCATATCGGAGAGTGAAATAACAAATTGCCACTAGCGTATAATGCAATGTTTTTTTTTGTGTAAACAAATATAGCTTATGCATTTGGACAATGTTTGATCATTTTAATTTCACATATCCATCTTAGCAGCAGGTAAATAGCATAACTATCAGAGACCCCAACTGTCAAGTTTTAATCCTGAACAAAGGTAGTTGCTAGTCTAGCCCCACTGAAGAGCTGTGAAATCGTTTGTCTGTAGATGACTATATATATATATACATGGGGGATCACCTCTTATCAAGACCCGGAAGCCACTCGGGGAAAAGGGTTATTGTGTGTACAATAATTAACAGGATAATATCGTAGTAATAGTTGGTATTGGAGATTTGATAAAGTGTCTTACTTAAGGGGGCGATTAATCAGGAATTTGTTTATGTTGGACTTGAAGACATCCAAGTTGTAGTCAGGTGGGAAGCAGGCAGATGGAAGAAAATTCCACAGGCGTGTACTTCTCAGAAAGAAGCTTTGTTCATAGAATCTACGTTTTGATCTAGGCACAGATAAAAAGTGGGGGAAATTACTGACAGTGGCTTTAGCTAGACGAGTGTTTATCGTGAAAGATTGGCAAGGGGGGACCAGAGATTGGAGCTTGGACGAGCACTTGCCATGGAAATAACAATAAAACAAAGACAGGCTCGCAACGTCTCTTCTGTAGGAGAGAGGTTGCAGGGAAAAGAAAAGGGCATCCCCTTATTGGCCACAAAGTCTATTTTGTACTTTGTCAAGGCAGGATAGGCTGTTTTTAGTTTTAGAAGCTCCAGCCCAGATGTGGCAGCAGTACTCCATCTTTGGACGTACTTGGCTTTTTAGTCATCTACACCAGCGATTCTCAACCGGGGGCGAATCGCCCCCTAGTGGGCGAAAATCAAATCTGGGGGGGGGGGCGATTTTCAATTCACCTAACAATTTAATGGAACAAAACATACCGTAAAAATTGAGTATAACTTAAAAATCCTATCTACAAAATAGCACGGCCCGTATCCTGCATAAGTACCAAAACCACACACACACACACATTCATTCCATTACGTGAATTTACAAAAACAAAAACACAAAAAACAGTTAGCGTTAATCAAGTTTTCATTATTATAATTGTTGTAAAATACTTTATTTGCATTAAATTAGTTTTCATTTAAAAATAAAGTTTAATTATATAATATTTATTTGTTTATTAAAAGCTCAAAAAATTATATTGAGAAATAGAATATTGTTTTATGACCAAAAATTATAAGGGGGTCCACCAAGAAAAAAAAGAAGGGAAAAGGGGTCCATGGGTCAAAAAAGGTTGAGAACCGCTGATCTACACGGAGTGTTTTTGTTTGCTTTTTCTCTCAATTTTTCGAATAGTCCATTTAACATTTCGGTGATAATCATAAATAATCACTATATTTTAGATGCAATACATTTATCACTTCTCCTTATACAAGAACATGAGTATTAACTTCTGTATTCAGAATTGTAAAAGCAAATGTTCCCATCGAGATTAAAAACGATAAAAATCAAAACCGTGAAAATCATTAGTAGAATATTCTTCAACCAGAAAAATATTCCTTAACAAATTAAAAAAAAAAAACATTCAGCAAGATATAATTTACAATCAATTTTCCAATTATATTAAATTAAGTTTTCATAGATTAATAAAAAATACTACTAATAATAATAAAAATACTACTAATAATAATCATGAAAATACTACTAATAATAATAATATAATCACTATATTAATTTTAGTTTAATCAAACACATTCAAATCAGCTGCTATAATAAAATAAGATTCATTATTTATTCGCAATTTTGACCCCTTAGCCTCCTGCTTTTCCGGATGAAAACCGATTAAAAATTTTCTACATGTCTTAATATCCTATATACCAAATTTCAAGTCTGTAGATTCCAAATCCGCTGAGTATATAGGTTGAGAAGTGTTCTCACACACACACACACACACACACACACACATTCTCACTTTTATAGATATACTAGCAGGTCGCCTGGCGTTGCCTGGTCGTAAAATATGCACAAATATTATAATGAAACCTTGGTCCTTACTCCTTTAATTGAAAAAAAAATTAGGGCTTGAGTTACATTTTTCGAGGAGTTATAAGCTTGGAAAGACGGAATTATTCACTATTTTTCACGAAATTTCTGACACAGCTACCAATCTACCCATGTTAGAACGGCTTTCAGAATAGACACCCTAACCTTGCTAGCATACCTGAAAAGCTATAAAAGTTGACGTGTCGAATGTGAACGCTGAGTTGGACGTAATGTAAAAATGTACCGAATTTAAAAGGGAACGAAATTCAAATTTCCGTTTCATTTTTACAACAACCGTAAAGCAGAGCATTCTATGCAAATTTTACAGAACTTACTGTATTAATGGTATTTTTTTTAAGCAAAAAAAAAAATATATATATATATTTAGGTTTGGCTATAAATTCCTAAACTCATTTCACCCTAAATAATTTAGGTGACTGAAAGAGGAATCTAATTGAATCGGGTTTGTATTACTGTACACATAGATTCGAAAAAGTTGTCAAAAAACAAATATATAACAAATAAATGTTATCAAAGGCAAGATAAGTTACTTTTCTACCTAACTGGATATAATTTTCGTGTTTTTATTCAATGTAACATGTTTATTCAGCTAAAAAACACTACAGTGTTTACCGATGTATTGGAAAATTCAAGATGGCGTCTGACTCCCTCTTTAACACAGTAAGTTTGGGAAAAGGTGTTATAAATAAAAAACTGGATAAAATGCTGTTAAAAACTCGCTCAATATATGTTACCGTCACATAGCTTGACATATATTCGGCGGGGTTTTAATAGTATTTTTTCTAGTTTTTTATTTATAAAACCTTTTCCCAAACTTACCGTGTTAAAGAGGGAATGAGGACCCAACTTGAGTTTTCCAATACATCGGTAAACACTATGTTTTGCGAGCTGAATAAACATGTTACATTGAATAAAAACACGAAAAATATATCCAGTTTGGAAGAAAAGTAACTTATCTTGCCATTGATAACATTTGTTTGTTATATATTTGTTTTTTGACAACTTTTTCGAATCTATATGTACAGTAATACAAACCCATTGAATCTTTAATTTCCTGATAGTATGTGAGAAATTTATTTTTCTTCGAGTTATATCGAATTCATTAATACAAACTTTAGGGGCTTTTTTCGGAATGTTCCTGTAAAAATTATTTTTTATTGTTACAAATTACGATGCTTTATTTATATAAAAAAAGCAAAAATAAATTCTTGCGTTTTTTATTTACTACTGAAAACCATAACTTTAGTAAAGGTATTTTTTGTTTAAACAAAATAAAACATTTTCACTAAGAGTTAAGTAAAAATAATTAGTTCATTATATTCTGCGATCATTATTTGATAAATTCTAAAATTTTCATTAAAATTGGTTAGTTTCCTGATTTTTGGTGAATTTTTAAGTGAAGGGAAGGGTCAAAATGTTTATACACTTTGAACGTCGGCATTCATTGTCTGTCTCTACCATTTTTTGATGAATATTTGATAGCAAAATGACCACGTGTGGTTAATTTAAATCAAATTTCAATCACATGGTTACATTATCAATAATCATGTGATTAAACCCATTGAAAATTTACCGATATTGTAAACACATTATGTTTACATTAAGCCTGTGAGACCAAAATATCCTTTTCTCACATTTAAAAAACCCCGCGAGGTCAGGAGAAAGAAATGTCCAGAAAATCGCTAGATTTTTAACTTTTATCATCTGAAATTTTCAAAAATCGCCAATTCACCCCCCCACCCAAAAAAAAACTCCATATTTTAACTTCTTACAATAAAAAAATTATAAATATAGTATATTCAATATATAAAATGTTCCGTGTTTTCTCACTATATGTTTCTGGAATTATATTGAAGCTAGTTTTACCTGTTTCTTTCAGAGAAGGTATTTTTTTTTTTTTTTTGCAAGAAACAAATCATAAACTCAAACTTTTTATAATAAAAGTTAAATTGAAATATACTGCAAATTAAACATCACAATAATGGTGCAACATATTTTTAAATTAGAAAAAAAAAAAAATTTGTTTTAGCATGTTAAAAGTATTTAGGTTGGTGGATAATTAAATTCTACCGTATTGGTATAAGTTTTTTTTTTTTTTTTGCTGTTGTTTCTTGCTTTTTACAATTTTCGACAAATACTTCTAAATTAAGCAGGATTACTTAGATCGTATTTTAAACTAAACTTCGGAGGTTGGAATGCCTACCCCCACCTAAAATGTACTTGGAAAAATCGATTTTATAGCGAGATTTCAGAATGGTTAGCCGAAAAAAAAGTGAAAAACAAAACGAATAATTAATAAATAATTGTTACCAAAGGCAATAAATGCTACTTTTTTTACTTACATGAATGAGTTTATTTTATGTTTTAAAGTATTTTCAAGTGCTTTTCTTTATTTTTTTAATCTAAAATTGCAGGTGTGTGGGTACTAAATATCTCCAGATTTTCTAGAATTCCCTGCTAGATTGCAAACAAAATCTCCAGATTTAGCAGGAAAACCGGTAAATTGGAAACACTGGTCACGTGACAGGAAGCGGTAATAAATAATTGTCCCTAAATAAAAAAAAAAATGGCCTATTGGTACAAAGAAAACAACCTATTTATCATAGAAAAATTAATGTTATAATTAAAAAGAAATATATAAATACACACATGGATATAGTAAACATATTATACCAAAACGTGGAAGCCATCCGTCCAGTGTTTTTTTAGACTATTGCGAATGAACCAAGAGTTACATTTTTATATATATACTAGCTGTACCCTGCCACGCGTTGCTGTGGCCCAAAATTGGCGCAATGGAAAAAGTTCCAAAATGAGAAAAAGCATGTTTCTTATAGGTTTAATTTTCCATTTTGCATGGGTACACAGTTTTTGTTGTTCCATTTTCTTACCTGATATAGAGATTTTCCGGTTTGGTAACTCTTGAATATGTAACATAAATTGTCCATGTGAAAAACAGTCGGTGTGTAACTGTAAGGCCCACAATTATAAAGATTGTTCCCTGTGCTTTGTTGATGGTTATTGCAAATGACAATAAAATTGGAAAGTGCAATTTCCTAAAGTGTAATGATGTATCCGGTGGAATCATAGGAATGCATGGAATGAAGATATATTCATCTGTGAAAGGTCCTGTTAAGATTGCTGTTTCTATGATATTGTTCGTTAATTTTTTTTACTGCAAGTTATGTGCCATTGCAAAGCTTGGATTGGTTTATATTTCACAACATGATAATTAGTACACCAAATTTCAGTTGCAATACATGCGGTGGCATCCCTGGCAAATATAGCTGTTGGATAATTAACCACTTTATCTGCTTTCACAACAGTGTCAATGGATTTGTATTTGACTACCTCACTTGGAATTTTACATTGAATAATAGCGTTAAGTTCATGGGCATCTTTGTATTGACCTGCAAGAATACCTCATTCACTCAGTCAAATGGAATTCTTATAATTTGAATATCTACAAAAACCTTTTAAACTAACTATTCTTTTGATGAAATAAAATTACAGAAATTACAGAAGTTAAAAGTCAAAGAATTTTGCCCTTAACTCTGATCAGCTGGCACTTTTTCGTACCCAATTTCCCACAAGTGATGGAAAAGTTTTTGTGTGGATCGAACAGTCTGCAACTGGATATGCATATTTTGAGTTAAGTTTAATGTCTTCACATGGAACAAAAAAGTAGAGTATTTGAGGCAAGCATTTATTTCATCTGCTGGTGTTGATTGAAGAATAATAGGTAACATTTGTCTGAAATCTCCTGCAAGCAATATTACTGCATTCCCAAATGGTCTGACATTGCCACGCAAATCTTGCAAGGATCGACCAAGAGCCTCAAGTGATTTTTTGCGTACCATTTTGTATTCATCTTAAACAATAAGTTTGCATTTTTGCAATATTTTTCCCCATATTGGATGTTTTGGAGATGTCGAACATGAGATTTTTGAAAAATTGAATGTTTTAAAGTAGAATAAATAATTCTTCTACTTGGCAGCAAGGTCTCAGGTATTCCTCATGCAGCAAGGGTTAAGGCTATGTCATTTTGTTACCAAATGGCTGCCAAAATCAATTTAATTAAAAAGGTTTTACCAGTTACTTCTGGTGCTGTTCATGGTAGCAGTAATTTCCAAATAACTTCTATTCTCACAGTCAGTAAATTAGGTGACTAAAATAGGATTTATCCATGTTTTCACTATGCCTTATTCACTGTAATTAATTTAGGAGATTAAAATAGGATGAGGGATTAGAGATGGACAGATAGAGAGGAAGATATATAGATAGAAAAGAGAAAGTGAGAGGAAAATAGAGAAAGAGGAGATAGAGATAAAGGGATTGATAGATAAACAGAGAGAGGGGGAGAGTTAGAAACAGAGAGGGATGAGACAGAGGAAAGGAGAGAGATAGAGGGAGTTAGAGAGAGAAAGGGGCTCAAAGAGAGATGGAGAGGGTGATATAGAGAGAAATATAGATTGAGAGAGGGAAAGGGAGAGATGGATAGAGAGAGATATTAAGAGAGGAAGAGAGAGGGGAAGAGAAACAGAAGGTGAACTACACTTCACCGTTTTTTTCCTCGTTCAGTAGAGAAGAAATCTTTCGAGACTGAGGCAATTTTAATGTTTTGTTATTATCCAGAGTACCCCTTTTTTTTGGGGGGGGGCTAGATTTTCCTCACATTAGAAACCAACGGGGTTATCTGTACTTTCACTTAAATTAATAAAAGAAAAACATATTGTAAAATTTGAATTTAACATGAAAATACTATTTTAAAAAATAGCACGATAACATAAGTGCATAAGTGCCACTTTAAGTACTCCTTGGACGTTGAGTTCCATGGCGACCAGCATAATTATTTAATGGTCGCTCCCTTAGCCCCCCCCCCAGTCAAGGCTAATGCATGTGCACGTAACATTTTTTTATTTACTGACGTTGGCTTAGTAACTAAACGATTTGATAATTTCGTAACCCTTAAACGCATGCTGGAAGATTTAAATTGGTTCATTATTGTTGTAATGAAAAAAAAAAAGTTTCATTCAACACAAAACCAAAAACACATATTAATGATAAATGATTTATTCTATTCATTGAAATTTACTAATTTTTAAATAAAAAAGTACAAAAAAAAAGTTAATAAAAAAATAGTTGCTTATGTGCGCATAAACAACTTGTTTTTTTTTTTTTTAGATAAGTCCACCTTATAATCCCCCCCCTAACCTCCTCATCTTAAGAACAGCTTCCGGAATAAACACCACTTTTGGAGGGGGGGGCTACTTGCAAAATTTAACTGATATTTGTTATCAGCATACCCACCCGAAAATACTATTAAAAAAAAAAGGAGGGGTTCAGTGCCCGTGGCAGAGAAGTAGATTCATTTATCAATAAAAGTTGCAGAGAAGTAAATTTATTTATCAATAAAAGTCGTCATTTAAAAACGAAAATTGTGGAGGTGGACCTAAATGTAAATATTTACCCAAAAAATTATCCCGAAGTTTATTACAAAAACGTTTTTTTTTCGCACTATTCAACAATTTGTTCATCCACGCATGTAAATTAAAAAATATTTATAAGTGAGAAGTTATCAGTAAATGATTTAGTTTTTTTTTTAATTTATTTATTTATTTTTTTACATTAGGTCCACCTCCACAAATGTTAAGAACAGCTTTCAGAATAAACATCCTCAACCTCTCCATGTTAACAACGGATTTCGGAATAAACACCATTTGGGGGGGGGGTATTTAAAAAAAAAAGTCGATGAAAGTTGTCATTTAAAAAGAAATTTAAAATAAAATGTTTGTAAAAGTGAGAAATTATTAATAAATGTTTAGTAACATTTTTCGGTGCTAATGCAGAGAGTGATCCGTGCTATTTTTTAAATCGTATTTCCACGTTTAATTAAAGTTTTATGATATGTTTTTTTTTTTTATTTAATTGCAAGGTTAAAGTACAGAATAGGTACAAAACACCCTCCCCATGTTAAGAATGGCTTTTTAAATAATAACGTTATTATTTCAGCATGGATCACTCTCTGCATGAGTACCCATTTTTCTTTTAATATTCATAAAAAGTAAAACTTTTTTCAAAATAAATAAATAAATAAATGTTTGTAAATGTGACAAATAATCATTTAGTTACGGCAACGTCAGTAAATAAAATATGTTATGTGCGGGGTGGGGTGGGGGACTAAGGGAGCGACTATTATTTTTTTCTGCTGGTCGCCATGGAACTCAACGCCCAAGGAGTACCAAAATGTAATTTTTTTGTCAAATAAATAAATTTCAAGCAATTTTTGCAATAAATAATAGATAGCAACTTCGTTAATTTTACGACTCGCCCCAGCATATTATAAACACCCTAACTTCCCCATGTTAAAACAGCTTTCGGAATGAACACCCTCAACCTCCCCATATTAAGAACGGCTTTCGAGGTTTATGGAAGGGCGTTTTTTTTTAACATGGGGAGGTTAGGGTTTTTATAATACGTTGAGGCATGTCGTAAAAATGAAACAGTTTAGAAAAAGTTAAAACAAACTTTTTTATGTAAACAATGCCGTGAAAAGAAACGAAACAATTAAAACGTAATGTTTCATGAGTGAAAAGCCTTAACATAAATAAAGGAATTTAAAATAAAAAAATTGGTAAGTACATAAATGAATTCAAATTTTTAAAATATGGGATTATTTTATTTTTTTTTGTGTGCTAACGCAGAGAGTGATCCGCGCTATTTTTTTAAAATCGTATTTCCACGTTTAATTAAAGTTTTATGATATGTTTTTATTCAATTGTAAGGTTAAAGTACAGAATAGGTACAAAACACCCTCCCTTCCTCGTGTTAAGAATGGCTTTTTAAATAATAACGTTATTATTTCAGCACGGATCACTCTTTGCATGAGTAAGTTTGTTTTTTTTACTTATCTTGTAGTAGTTGAAACGGAAGTTACCAGAAATAAAACCGGGCAAGTCTCGCAGAAACGACTTCGAAAAATATTTATATTTTATTTAATATTTTAATAATTCGCGAGGTAAATTTATTTTAATGACATAAAAACATCCCTCGACTCTAAAGATGGGTTGTCTGAAAATTTCAAATAAATTGGTAACGTAGAAATATGGTTTTATTCACTTTTAACAAACCAAATTTACATATTTATATATATAGATTTATATATATATATATATGTACATATATATGTATATATATAAAAATATAAGTTTGGGTAGGTTTATTTTCAGATTTCACTCAACGCCTTCAATGGATATACCTACCCAGTCTTTCAAATCATGCGCGACCACGCGTAATGATCCGGCTACAGAAAAACCACAGCTAACATCAAGTGAACTTAACTGAAAATTCTTCCAATAAATATGATGATGAAGAATAAGATGAAAAAAAAAAAAAATATATATATATATATATATATATATATACAGATTGAAAAAGGAGTGTATATCTCCGAAATATATCTTCTCCCTGTAAAAATAAACATTTGTTTATTTTATAAAGATTTTAAAAAAATTTTCGTTGTTATTTGGGTTTAAAATGTTAAATGTAACTTATTTTATTATCAAATTTTACTCAACGCCTTTAATGGATAAACCTACACAGACTTTCAAATAATGCGTGACCACGTGTAATTATCATTAAACATCATGACAAAGAATAAGATGAATATATATATATATATATATATATATATATATATATATATATACAGATTGAAAAATGAGTGTATATTTCCGAAATATATCTCTCTCTTTAAAAATAAACCTTCTGTTTATTTTATAAAGATTAAAAAAAAATTGCATTGTTATTTGGCTTTAAAAAGTTAAATGTAACACGTCTCTCATTTGATTTTCATATTTATATATAATTTACATAAGAATACTTTGATAAGTATGTTTTAACTTAAATAGGGATGATATTAATATTAAGCCGACTTTACAAATTGATAAAAGTTAATTATTGGATTTTAATTATAAGGTGAAGCTCCAATGATTCAAACTCAAGATAGATAACGCCAAAAACTTCCACCCATTAATTTGGGAGGGGAGATTATCATCAAAAGTGTCCTGAATTGATAATTTAGCACCGGACTTTACTACTTAGATATAAATAAGTCACTTGTACCCATTCCCCCTCCCCCTTTTTTTTTTAATGGAGAGTAGATAATACAGTGGATGTGCTATGGCAGCTCCAGTAACTCTGGCTCCTCCATTTTTGTCCCTCAGTCCTCATTCAAATGAGTGATTTTTCTGACAAAGGATGAAGAAAAAGCTGCTTTAAAGGTCGGTAGAACTTGGTGAACAGTAATCTGAGATGTCGGAAATTTTCTATCTCTATGTCTATCCTTGTGGCCATGTCACTAGTAAGGGTGCTGGAGGTAAACGTTTTGTCTGGGCTGACATTATTCGCCTGATAGTCAGGGACCCGAACCTTGGATTAACCACTAAGGAGGCTGTCCTATCAGCAGACGCAAAGTACTGGAACTGCTGTATTGCCATTTGGTGACTGGATTCTGGACCATGCGGTAGTCTCTGGTGGGGCCTCTCGATGCCATACTAGTGGGTAATTGTTAGGCTTTACCTTTTCATGCGCAACAAAAAGAAAAAAAAATTTCCTGTCTTTTTCTCTCTTACTTTCCCTCTCTGTACTGCTCTAACCAAGTATGCCACCTGTTCCACAACTCCCAAAATCCTCAACATGAAATATCTCCAGAAAAAAAACTCGAATAAACCTAGAACCCCATCTTCCAACGTAGACCCCTACTACCATGTCTCCTTCTCCAACATCAGGGGTCAATGTTCCAACCTTCCAGAGGTTGAAACCCAATTACAGGAGACGAAACCGGACATATTCTTTCTAAGTGAAACTGGAATAGGGCCGACCACTTCCCTAGATGAGTTCATAATTAACGGATACTCTAACTTAACAGCTAAATCTGACCCCCAAGATCGCCATGGGCATGGAATATGTGCCTACATTAAAGATGGCTCCCCGTGTGGCAGGGATATCTCCAGAGAAGACCCTAATTTACGTTATATATGCTTCCGGGTTGCACTAGCTTACACCACTGCATTTATATTTGTGCTCTATCGGCCCCATAACAGCGGAGTTACTATCTTTAAGAGTATATCTGAGAAAATAGACCACATCCTGTCTGCACATCCCTCGGCTAACATCCACATCTGTGGTGACTTCTACGTCCATAACATGGAATGGCTGACCCATTCAAATAAGACAGACGATGAGGGGAGGTTTTGTCATGATTTTGCCATTGCTTATGACCTCACTCAGATTGTTCGCAAACCCACCTGTGTGCCCGATACTACTGGTCAATATGCAAGCCTCCTAGACCTTTTTCTCTCAACTTCCCCTGAGCTATGTTCATGTTCCATTCGTTCTCCTCTAGGATCCTCCGACCACTCCGTCGTATCTGTTAAGATAAAAATGAAATATAATAAGTCCCCAGACGTACCCCTCCACCGTACTGTATACCAATACTCTATGGCTGACTGGGATAGCTTCCGTACATTCATATCTGATTTACCTCTGCATTCCATGTTTAAAAAGGATGTGTCCTCTATAGTATCAGATCTAACGAATGGTTAATTGTAGGCATAGACCAATTCATACCATCTAAAAAATTCCAACAAAAACCTAACAGTCAGCAATGGTTCTCCCCAGAATGTGCTGCTGCTATCGCGCACAGAAATCACTTTTTCCATAACTACCAACATAATAGATGCACTGAGACTAAAGCTGCTTTCAGGAACGCCAGCAACCACTGTAAAAGAGTAATAAAAAATGCAAGAGAGATATATGCCCAGTAGTCTGTTAAATCCAAAGTAGCTGATCAGCGGCTTGGTTCCCACCAGTTTTGGCAAATAACAAATTGGATCCTGAACAGAAGCGTGCGTTCTATCCCAACCATTATCAATAGACCAGAGGTCATCTCGTCAGCATCAGACAAGGCCAAACTATTTGCCAAGAACTTTGCAGCTAATTCTACCCTATGCAACGAAGGCCATCAACTCCCCATATTTCCTCCTATAACACAGAACACGCTAGATAACATGATTGCAGTAAAGCAACTGGCCCTGACGGCATCCCAATTATAGTGTTAAAAAAGCTTCAACCAGAACTTGCTCCCATACTTACGAAACTGTTTAAGCGTTGCCTTAAGGAGAAGTGTTTTCCAACTCCCTGGAAAACCTCATCAGTATGCTCTGTATTTAAGAATTCAGGTGATAAGTCATCTCCCTCTCAGTACAGACCAATAAATCTCCTGTGTGTTATGAGTAAGTTGCTGGAATCCATATTAAATAGAGAAATAGTAAACCACCTCAGCAGAAACAATCTTCTTAGTGACACACAATATGGTTTCCGTTCTGCAAGATCTACTGCAGATGTGCTAACGGTTATATCTTACAGGATTAGTGAATCTCTTGACAAAGGCTTCCTTTCTAGGGCAATTGCTCTTGACATATCAAAGGCCTTCGACAAGGTATGGCATAAGGGTCTACTTCACAAGATTTCCAGCTACAGTATAACTGGAAATGTTTTCTCAATCATTAAATCATTTCTATCCGATAGGCTCATAAGAGTAGTGGTCGATGGACAAAAATCAGAGGCCTGCAGTATTAATGCTGGAGTCTGTCAAGGGTCAATCCTGGGCCGCACTCTCTTCCTGATCTACATCAATGACCTCCCTAAACACATACTTAAATCATTCGTTGACATCTATGCTGATGACACGACCATCTACGGCAACACATCAAAGGGTGTAAATGACAAAGTTCTCTCTAATTCTCTCTCCTCTGATCTCGAGCGCGTGGTTCAGTGGGGGAAGACATGGCTGGTTACCTTTAATGCATCTAAAACCAAACTCCTATCTTTACATCATCAACGCTCTGATCCCCATCTGGCATCAATTAAAATGGATGGCTCTCGTCTTGATAAGTGGTGGCCACCGTGTAAAAAAAAAAAAAAAAAAAAAAAAGGTATAATAAAATTGCGGGGTCTGCGTTCGTGCCTGGCCTCCATAGAATGGAAATAGGCACAAACTTTAATAAAGACATTTCATATCTATCTGTGTAAGTATACTTCGATAATTATGTTTCAGTTTGAAGAAATATGGTATTATAAAATCATGGGGTTTTAATCCGCACCTGACCTCC
>NC_136494.1:43537715-43577715 GCF_053919585.1 Euprymna scolopes
AGATAACGAGAAAAATAGAGATGAAAATTTCAAAAAGAATATATAACTGGTTACAGTCAATAGTAGTCTTCGCCAGCAAAAGTCTTTGTTATTGTTATTCTATTATTATTATTATTTAAAACATTTTGTGTCCTGCTCTTTCACGCGAGGACTAATATAGAAAGAGAGAGAAAGAGAATGAATTCTTGATGAATGTGTGGTAAACAACTAATAATTATATAAAAATATATAAAAATATCTTCTGAAATATGAAGTTTGAGATTGAGTCGTCTAAGCATTGTTTTCATATCCATAAGCCCACATTATCTTTTTAGAAAATGTTTGTTCTTTGCAGAAGTTTGTTTGGTAATATGATACCTTCATCATGGCTTGTTCAATTGTCAAGTATTTTGTGCGTGAACATTATATTTGTTTTGTTTTCTATTTTGCCTTTCTTTTGTACATATCTCAAAATGTCCGCTTTTGAAGAGAGCATATTTTGCAAAACTGATGCCACCAAAACAAATGAATATGTAAGAGATACTGATGAGAAGCCAGAAGTCTGAAGGTTCCGGCACTAATATCACAAGTAAAAACTTTAAAAGATCCATTAGCATATTGAGAGAATTTTGAACACCAATTACGACTCCTATTTTAGTTTCATTCACGTTTTCCAAGAGAAGTTGATTCACTGTCAGATCTGACATCCAAAGACCTGGAAGAAAATGTAAATAGTTGAAAAAAACAAGTTTCTGGCTTTTTGTTTTGAAAATTTTAGTTAAAACACTATGAAGTTGGTTAAATATTGCAAATACAGTGACATTATTGCAAATACAGTGACATTATCAAATATTTAGATGCATTCACTATATTTATAACGAATGGGTTGGTTGGTCTGTCAGGTTTAGGTTTGAAAGGGCGTGACCATTGCTCTATGTGCAAATGAATTCACGATAAAAATGGTAAAATCTAAAATGTTCAATGGATCTTTATAAAGGAACACTTTCGATAACATATTGCACAGATCCACCCAAGATGTCTACACAAAGCTGCAACCTTTTTGACTGTAATTTTCATGCCACAAAACCATATTTTTCATCTATCTTCTCACAAGGATATAGGCTGAACCAGAGTAATTCCACCCACGCTTTATATTATATATATATATATATATATATATATATATATATATACTTAAAAAATATATACACACACACACACATATATGGGGTGAACCGGGGTAATTCCATCCACGGGGAATTCCACCCCGTTTACATATAATGGGAAATAACTGCTGTCACGAGTGTTGTTTCATCCCTAACTTGAGTTGTCCATTTAATAGAGTTGCTTCCCTTGAATAGCATTTCCTTTCCAGAAGGCATTTTTGGTGGGGAATTTGATTGCTTCAAGCTTGAAAACATCATCCTACTCCATCCATCAAGTAAGTAAAACCTTCCGCACTTTTTATGATGAGATCATAGAGTGAAGATGTTGCTTTCTTAATCCGACACAGGTTATACTAATTTGTTACCCTTTTTTTCTTCATTTTCAAACACTCAATCTTTCTATTTCGGGCCTAGTATAGTCAACAGGTGGGTTTTATCACCTATGCCTCTTGGGGGAAATCCACCCCCTGGGGGGGGGGGAATTTCCCAACAGTCATTCTGTGGAGTCCTGAAGGATTATGCTAGCAAAAACAGTTGCCAGGATATATGGGGAGAGTCTGACATCTGCTGAATTTATTCAGAGGATGGCACAAGAAGAGGAAGAAAGGCAGCCTAAAAGAGCAAAACTCCGGGCCAGCTAAAAAGAGGGAGGGAAAGGGAAGAGGAAAGAGAAAAGGAAAGGGGAAGAAATCAAGAGTGGAAATATCTGCTGATGATGAGTCTGAGCTAGAGTTCAATTGTGACACTGAAAGTGATGAAGATTGGCAGCCAAAACGGTCAGCCCAAGTTGGCAACAATGATGAAGATGAAACTTCTTCAGCAAGAAAGCAGAAAGTAAAGAGAAATAGAAAGGGAAAGAAAGAACATCTCTGATGACGATTCACAAATCGGGGACAGTGATGAGGGCTGGTCAAACCAGTCACCCCATTGTGATGATGATGACAATGATGAACAAACTCCATCAAACCGGTCAAGAAACCTCTTCGAAAACTTTTCAAACAATAGACTAGGCTACCTTGTGTGGAGTGTAGAGCTGTTCATGTTAGGTGCCTTTGAAAAGACACTGTAGTTATATTGTTACTTACGCAGGACGGAAAGGGAATGGAAGGAAGATAAGGAGTGGAATTGCCCCTTTTTCCCTAAATATTGAAATTGATTTAAAACGTTTTTTTTTTCACTGACCCTGTTACATGAGTTCACTTTTTTTTTTACATATTAAACTGTTTTGACCTATATATGTGTGTGTGTCAATTTTTCTTTTAGTAAAAACTATTATTTTGTCTTTGGCAGCCATTTTTGTAAAGTTGAGGGTGGAATCACCCCAGTTCAACCTACTGTAATTTCAAAGTACAAAGTTGATAGTAACACCAGAAGCAGAACTGATTTTCTATCACAATTTATTCTCATATGCTTTATGCTCATCAAAATTAAAACTGATTAACGTCTTTAGGTTCTGCTGACTTACACTCAGCTCAAATATTTACCACAACACATGAACTACAAATTACAACACTTTTCAACCCCCTTTTTGTTCGTAGAAATAAATTTTGATCGCTATGTTATTGGATTTGTTATTTCTTTGATGCTTGTTATGTTCAGCACTATCTTAACAGGACTCGGATATGTTATATCAGTTTCGCAAAAACAAGAACAATACATCATCTCACCTTCTGAAAACTTGGCATCATGAGAAATCTATCAAGAATGGCAGATATTCGAGATCAAGGTAACCAAAGTAGCTAAAGAAGTGTAAACCATTCTATAACAACGGATTTATGACCAGCAAAATACAAAATAAGGAGTCGATATTTTGAGAGAATGCTATTTAACCTATTTAAAAATTCAATGATTAGAGCTAGACTAAAGAGTTCACACAGGGGAAATATTATTAAGTTTAATTAAAACAAAAAGAAAATGTTAAAATTAATATAACTTACCAAATCGTGCAGTAATTATTCCTAGCATTAAAAGACTGACAGAAATGTATGAACAATATGCTTTAATGGCGTTGCTTGATGAAGGTGTTGAAGAATTATAAACATCAATTTGCGTGTAATTTGTTGTGGTGTTTCCATTTTCAACACACTCTGGAGATAATGGGACCAATCCATATGGGTTTCCTGGGCTGACAATTGATAAAAGACAAAACACCAGACATATGATTTCAAGAGAAAAACTTATTAGTCCAGTTCTTGGTAATCCTACTTTTCGTTTCAACACTGGATAAATAAAAGTCGCTAAGATTCCTGTTATGGCACCGACAGCCATTAGGATTCCAAGAATAGATTCATTGACTCCTTGCGAATAGGCAAAACCTGAAATTTGTTTAAAAAAAGTTGATAAATTATTACAATTTTTTAGAAAATCGATTCATAAAATCATATTTTATTGCAAATTTATTGAAACGATCCATACAAGAATTTATTGATGAAAATCAGATCGATTTCAGTTATGAAAGGTTGTGATAACCTTTAATCACATTTTGTCCAATTCTAATAATATCAAGCCATCAGTGATCATGATACATGCATATCGGTCTTTTTCACACTTTACTTCCTTCTGCTGCTGGCTTCTATATGATGCTCTTTTTTTGTTTTCTCTTTTCTTACACGTTGACAGAGGCCTAGTGTCATGAATCTATATGTTACATTCTATATCTATACTTTCTTCCCCTGCTGCTTTAGTATTATTAGACTAGATGAGTGCTCAGGGAAGATGCAGAAAAATGAGGTTATTTGTACTGTAGGTATAAACTCATATCTTTTATAAATAAATGATTATAGGGAAATATGTTTATAGCAAGTAAGCTACACAGAAACGTTCATTTTGTATGTTTGAGAGAAATATAAAGGTTTATTGCATGGATGCATTGTTTGTGATTATTTTTATATCTAAGTAGTGCTTACTCGAGCTAACTAACCAATCAGATTTATTGGTTTTATAATTTTCTCCAGTTTTTTTTATTTCCATCAGCCAATGTTTCAGAGGGGTTTTGATATTCCCTGTTTTCAAATGGGTCAAATTAACAAAGGTAACTTTAATGTGACACATGGGAACTAAAATAATTTATTGGTTGTATTTTATTTTTACTTATCATCATTTTATATTCATTTTTCAGTTTGTGCTTATTTTTGTGTTTGTATGCATTTCTTTTTCTTTTTAATTTTTTTTAGTCATCCTAAAGTAACGTCTATTCTGTATCTACAGTTGCTTGTTAGTTCGCTTCTATAAATTAATTGTTTTTTTGGCATCTTTAAAATTTCTAGTTTCTCACTCAAGCATAATCATATTTTCTATTTAACTATAGATGATTGTCTACTACCTTTTAAATAACAGTAATGATTCTATAATGATGTATAATAGCTCTATTTCTTGTTACTGAATGTTCTTTTCTGTTTATAATATGTAGTTTTAAAATCTTACAGCAGCTTCTCCTAAGCAGTATATTTTGTTATTCAGGTCTTCATCTGTAAATGGTTTGCTAAACGATGCCTTTAGCTAAACCGTTATTTAGTAATTGTCTGTATTTTTGAGATGAGGTGTTTTCATTGATTGAGATTGTCGGACTGACTTCCTCATCTTGGTTGTTATTGTTACAACGTTTCGGCCGTTTTGCCCTCCGGCCTTCGTCAGGTGTTTTGTATCGAACTGGGGAACCGTTTGTTAGGAGTCTCGAACCCAACCCTTTATTATTATTACGGGGGTACCGTGTTCGGACTCCAGCTAGGCTTTGGGACATAGTTGCTGATTCTCTGTTTTCAATGTTACTTTTTTCACTGCCTTCGTTCAGGATTGAACTAAGCACCTTTGGGTAACTGTAAACTTTGATACAACGCCGAGTGGTCCTAGACGTTGTATCAAAGTTTACAGAGAATCAGCAACTATGTCCCAAAGTCTAGCTGGAGTCCGAACACGGTACCCCCGTAATAATAATAAAGGGTTGGGTTCGAGACTCCTAACAAACGGTTCCCCAGTTCGATACAAAACACCTGACGAAGGCCGGAGGACAAAACGGCCGAAACGTTGTAACAATAACAACCAAGATGAGGAAGTCAGTCCGACAATCTCAATCAATGAAACCGTTATTTGTCAAGGATAATTTGTATGAATTTAGCAGTTATAGTTTTTCTCTACATTTTTTTATTTCAATTTCAATTATTTCTATTACTTTCTGAATTATTACTATTTCTTGTGGTTATATTATTATTATTATTATTATTATTATTATTATTATTATCATCATCATTTATCACGTTTTGTGCATTTTACTTTTATTTTTCTCCTTATTACTATCATATAGTATTTTGTTATTGTGGGATTTAATTAGCATTTATAAATTTCTACAGTAAATGCAAAACATCCTGATTTATTCTGTATCTAAAGTTACTTGCTATTTTGCTTCTACAAATTAATGATGTTTTTGCATCTTTAAGTAATTTCGATTGAATATTTTATGTAAGGAATTAATTATAGGAAGATGGTTTTTATTTCAGTAAGATTTAGGAATTTTTGCCATTTTTTGCTTTTAGTATCTGTTATATATTGGAGTGAACCAAACGATGATTCTTTTTCTTTTGTTCTTATTTTTATTATTATTATATTATTATTATTTTATTTCAATATTATTATACCCACTATTTTAAGAGCCGTGTTATAAATATTATGCAAAAACTGAAATATCTCTTAGCTACTAAAGTTGTTACTAAACCTACATTTGATAGAACTAAGAGTATATTTTATATTTGCTGGAGGGAGTTAAATTAAACATTAATCATTAATTAATTGAGTTAATTTGATCGACTTGAAAGTGGAGAGCACCAAAAGCCTCTCTCAAACAATGGACTAAACCGTTTGGCTGATGGAAAGAAAACATCCTGTGAAGGGGTAATAAAGTGTTGAACTGAGTCATTTTTGCAAAGACATCTAATAGATTAAAAAATATTTTAATAAGAAAAATAAACAAAAACATATTTAAAAAGAAATGTGGCATAAAAATGAAAGTACAAATCCTCTTATTGAGTGTATAGAAACTTTGATGCTTACCAGTTGTAATGTTATCAAAACCAAGAACAGTCATGTAAAGTAAACCTAAGCCAAATCCAGCCCAGGACACATTGTAACTTATGTAAGTCTGCCATCCATTTACCAATTTGAAGATCATAGAACATAACAATGTGAAAAATGGATGTCGTCCACATTTACAACATGTTTTCTTTTCGTTTTGGAAGGCTTTCTCTGAATTTCCTTGTGAGACTTGGCTTTTGTAATCACAATTATCTTGCGTCTTTATTTCGTTTTCAGCTTGTAATTCTGTTGTTTCAATTTCTCCAGTCACATCATCGTTTGCATCTACAATAAAAGTTCAACACATTTTTAAAAATAATTTCTGTTTTTTTGTCGCTGTAATATTTAAAAAAAATTTTTTAGTCTACATAATAGTTTGCTTTTTTTCAGGTTACTTAAGTTAAAACTTGAATTTATTTTAAACAAGTTTTGAATACTTCACTTAAATTTTCTGATGCTTATGTTTGACATAAAAGAATTTTTGTTCTGATGAGTCACACACAATTAAAAGAACTGTTTTGGCATCAGAAAATCTGAATAATCGTCCCAACACTACTAATTACATGTTTTGCTTATTATTATTGGTGCCATGTTACTTAACATAATCGTAGAACAATAAATTTATATACATTTCAGCCCGGCGTTGCCCGGGTGTTTGTATGTGTATGTTGAGCAAAAAAAAAAAAAAAGTGGTAGTAGGAAGGAAGGCTCGAACACGTACCGTTAAGGAGGAAAAGAATGGGAAAAAAAATCTGACGTCTTTGCGGTTACGACCACCGTCAAACCTGAAGTTATGTTTAAATTAAGGCTAGACAATCTAAAGGAGAGGATAACTTTCAAAAATATCGGCGAAAAAAGCGACCTCCCCCCCCCTGAAGAAAAGTGCCTAGTTGAAGGTAAAGATATTAATGCTTTTAGCCAATTTTTGATATATGTCGTATGAAAGGTCGAAATTTAAAACGATACTGATCTTGGTAAAATCTGTCGCCTCGGTCGAAAGTTTTAGGTAGACATGCAAAACGGATACATACATTTATATATTGGTAACTAAGAATTTTTGATCCAAACCAATGAAAAAGCTTGCCCTATCTCTGAATACCCTTTATGTAAAATTTCAAATGTTTAGACCAGAAATTGTCTGAGTAATTTGGAAGAGACCGCAGAGGTCAATTTTTAAAAAACTTTGACCCCTGTTATGACCCCTTAAAATTCATTGTTTTGGGCTCAAATCAAGTTATTAAGTTAGATCCATGTCCAACGAACCTATATCTAAAATTTCAAGTGTTTAAACCCAAAATTGTCGGAGGAGTTTGGTAGAGTTCTCAAAAGTCAAATCGTTGAAATTTGACTGCTTAATTAAAACCGATCACAAAGATTTCCCCAAATCTGAGTACCCTGTATATCAAATTTCGAATCTGTAGACTTAAAATTGACAGCGTTATTGCATAGGAAAATGTGCACACACACACACACACACACACACACACACACACACACACACACACACACACACACACACACACAGCATGGGTGCCCGGCGTTGCCCGGGTATTTGGAGGTGTATGTTGAGCAAAAAAAAAAAAAAAAGCAGTCAATTTTTTAAAACTTTGAATCCTATTAGGACCCCTTATAATTTATTGTTTTGGGCTCAAATCAAGTTATTAAGTTAGATCCATGTCCAACGAACCTATATCTAAAATTTCAAGTGTGTAGATCCAAAATTGTCGGAGGAGTTTGGTAGAGTTCTCAAAGGTCAAATCGTTGAACTTTGACCCCTTAATCACCAAATTTCTGGCCAAAAACCGATTACATCGATTTTCTCAAATCTCAGTACCCTGTATATCAAAGTTCGAGTCTGTAGACTAAAAATTGACAGAGTTATTGCGTACGGAAATGTACACAGACACACACACAGACAGGCAGACAGACACGTTCACTTTTATAGATATACTAGCATTTCAGCCCGACATTGCCCGGGTGATTGGATGTGCATGTTGAGCAAAAAAAAGTGGTAGTAGGAAGGCAGGCTCGAACCCGTACCGCAAAGGAGGAAAAGAACGAGGTAAAACCTAACGTTTATGCTGTTACGACCACTGCCAAACTGGAAGCGACATTTTTTAAAATTAAGGCTAGACAATCTAAAGGAGAGGATAACTTTAAAAAATATCGGCGAAAAAAGTGACCTCCTCCCCTGTAGAAAAGTGCCTAGTTGAAGAGAAAGATATTAATGTTTTTAGTCAATTTTTCGATATTTGTTGTATGAAAGGTCGAACTTTAAAACGATACTGATCTTGGTAAAATCCGTCACCTCTATTGAAAGTTTAAGGCAGACATGCAAACAGACATACATACATACATTTATATATTGGTAACTAAAAATTTTCAACCCAAACTGATGAAAAAGCTTGCTCTATCTCTGAATACCCTTTATGTAAAATTTCAAATATTTAGACCAGAAATCGTCTGAGTAATTTGGAAGAGACCGCAGAGGTCAATTTTTAAAAAAACTTTGACCCCTATTATGACCCCTTAAAATTTATTGTTTTGGGCTCAAATCAAGTTATTAAGTTAGATCCATGTCCAACGAACCTATATCTAAAATTTCAAGTGTTTAGACCCAAAATTGTCGGAGGAGTTTGGTAGAGTTCTCAAAGGTCAAATCGTTGAACTTTGACCCCTTAATCGCTAAATTTCTGGCCACAAACCGATTACATCGATTTTCTCAAATCTCAGTACCCTGTATATCAAAGTTCGAGTCTGTAGACTAAAAATTGACAGAGTTATTGCGTAGGAAAATGTACACACACACACACGTTCACTTTTATAGATATATAGATTAAAGAACTGGCATTACTTTTTCAATTTCCAATATATAATATTTGATGTATGCAATTAATATTTGATGCACTGATTGAAAAATGCATTGAGAATATTTTACAATGTGAGTGAGTCCAAGGATGTGTGCTTGTTTATAGAAGGGGACAAATCCGGTAATTAGAGAAATGAAGTAAATAGGAACTAAAATAATCTATGATATAAATCTCACCTGTTTGTTTAAATATATGCATGTACGTTTGTATATCTGCCTAAAACTTTCAACAGAAGCGACGGATTTTCATTAGCTTGGTATCATTTTGAAGCACAAACCTTCGGACGACAAATATCGAAACATTGGCTAAAAACATAAATTTCTTCACCCTCAACTCGTCAGTTTTCTACAAGGAGGGTTGTTTCTTTTTGCGTCACCATTTTTGCAACTCATTCTATCGGTTGGAACGACTTTACTAATTTCAATGTTCCGAACTTTTGGTCACGTCATCGAGTAGGGGTAAAACGTCATGTTTTCTTTCACTTTCTTTCCCGCCTTCGCGCCACGGGTTTGAGCCTGCCTATCTACTACCACATTTTTTTTTGGCTCAACACACACCTCCAAACACTCAGGCAATGCCGGGAACCCAGGCTAGTATTTATTAGAATCGAACTCAGTGATTAAAATTCAAAAAGAATAGATATTGCTATTTAGATACGATTTCAGTAATGTAGAATTAACCATTGTAGTTAAAAATAACTATAAAAACAAAGTTAGGTCAGAGCAGGAGAAAAGGACAGTGACGATTAAGGAATGTCTTTGTGTTGCCAGAAATGTATTCAAAGCATGTGCAACAATCTATGCGCAAAGCAGGCACATGTTGGCCATGTTCTGACGTCACAAAGAAAGATAGTTTCAATATATTCAGTTAAGATAGGTTTCGAAATGAGCTGAATTCAGTTACAGAGTAATGTTCAGAAAAATCAGAGTCGGGAGAGATGACAGTTGAAAGAGGAGAACTGAGTTAACCTAAGCCTCTTTTGGAAGCGAGTCAGAAAGGGAGATAAGACAATGTAGTAATTCATCACCAGCTGGAATAAATGTCATGTTGTTTGTAAGCCTTTGTCTTCATCGTCATTTCAACTGCAAGGTAATGTGTTTTTGTCTTCTTCTTTTAAAAGAACTTTATAATAAACCCTTTCCAAAATGTTAACTGTATCTTCCCTCTATGTTTTGAAAAGAACTCTTTACCTTCACATTGTTATATAATAAATGTCTTCTCGTCCCCTGGTATGCGTCCTTCCATTATAACCCCCCCTTCCACTACACAACATACATCGATTTGGTACCCCCACTATTCAATACGTTGGCCTTTTTGCTTATTTCAGGTTTTTCATCAAACAAGTTCAACCAGAATCCCAACTTTGAACGCAAAATCTCAAGAATTAAATGGCATATTACATTTCTTGCCATTCATATTTGGTAGAATTTGGGAAACAATTTATGCATCTAAAACTGAGGCAAACAAAGCTTGAAGGGACAAAACACTCTTGGATGATTCTCTCCCCAGACAAGCTCTATTTTTGCAGGGTTTACACCTGCATATTTTTTCAATTTACTCTTTTTAAACATTTCATGTCTCTGCACTTATTTTTAAGGCATGCAGATTTTTTGATCTTCTACAAATATTTATACTTTTGCTGTTTAAAATAAAACTATTATTTAATCATTCCCTAGGAATTCTCATACAAATTATTACCATTGCTCATTGGCAAAAAGAGGTGATTTTCTTTGAAATCTCCATAACACTAACAGCACGTCTTTGCAAATTTCCAATACTCTACATGTCTTCCAATTGCAGATAAAAATCACTTTGCATTATAACAATAGCCGTTTACCATTGAATTTATTCCTGATAAGGGCTATTGGCATTCTCTGGAATTTGAGTGACATTTTCTCATGGTTCATAAATAATCTGTGCTCTTTCAGTGGAAGTCTGAGTGATGCTATCCTTCCTTGGTTTTTCCATCATTCTACACCAGCAGTAAAGGGGTCATGCATTGGAATGTTTTGTGGGAATAATTGCTTCCATAAGATATTGTTTCCTTGTTTCTTATAGAAATTTTCTTTTATTGCTGCTATGTTTATTATTATTATTTAGTTTAATTTTATAAACTGACTAAATAAAATTCGCGATTTCATATTTCTTGATTAGAGATCAAATCAGAAATCAATAATTTTAGTCAATTGAATTACTCCGTTGAGATCATATCTTTTTAGACATACTTCAAAGTATTCCGTTAAATACTCGTTGTGATTTCTTTGTTTCTTATTGTTGTAAAATGTAAAAAAATGTAAAAAATGTAAGAAAATGTAAAAAATGTAAAAAATGTAAAAAATGTAAGAAAATATAAAAAATGTAAGAAAATGTAAAAAAATGTAAGAAAATGTAAAAAACGTAAAAAATGTAAGAAAATGTAAAAAATGTAAGAAAATGTAAAAAATGTAAAAAAATGTAAAAAATGTAAAAATGTAAGAAAATGTAAAAAATGTAAGAAAATGTAATAAATGTAATAAATGTAAAAAATGTAAGAAAATGTAATAAATGTAATAAATGTAAAAAATGTAAGAAAATGTAAAAAATGTAAGAAAATGTAAAAAATGTAAGAAAATGTAAAAAATGTAAAAAAATGTAAAAAATGTAAGAAAATGTAAAAAATGTAAGAAAATGGCAAAAAGGGTAAAACTTTCTCTTTGGTTCCATAGACCATCCTTTGATTATTAAACTTTGCAATTATTGATATACCTATTATGTACGTCTATATTTGTTTGTAAAGCAGTTTATCAAATTTTTTATCTCATAATGTTGCAGAAATTTCAAGTTAAGATTGCTTTTCATTTACAAAAGGTTTTAATTACAACAGTGGAGAAAGTATCTGCTATATAAAGTTTATTATCTCTGTCTTTCTAGTGTTGCATCTGAAGCCTGTGGGCATCTAAATAACTAAACATAGACAGCTGACATTGTGTAGAAACGATCTACTTTCCATGTTTATCATTTTCGCAAGGTTTACACCTTAATCCATACATCATAATACATTAGAAAAATTAGACAGGCACATATTTTAATGACAACTTGGTAACTAGTCCACCGCCATTTTAAATTTACATGATAATGTTGACTATGTCGGTTTGGACACATGTTTGAAGCCTATGAACGAATCCACACACTTTTCACCATATAAATATGTTGTCTTCTTGCTTTTTTGTATTTTAGTGTCTGCTCTCTTGCACTTACTGAACGTTCTTTCAGATGTATCTCCTTATGAACCCGTCCTGGGACGAGTATTTCAATTAGTGTTTTTATATAGACTAGAAAGCAATAAACCTGAAGCAATGTCGTCATCTTTCTTCTTCTTTGATAAATTAGGAACCGCTTGATAGACTTTGTACAGCAGAAAATATTCTATGAAAACCGACACGAAATTCCAGATGGCAATGAATAAACAACCGGCCACAACAGAAATGTAGGTCATTATTTGTCCAACAATCACGGGAGAGAGTAACTTTGTGACAAGATCAATACGGCGCAGAGCAGTAGTCATAGCTGTAAAAAAAAAAAAAAAAAAAATTATTAATTCAAGGAAATAACAATTTAAGAAAATATGACGGAACAGTTATTGTTTGCACTATTTTTCTTTGGAGTATTGATATGCATATTACGTTTTGAAGGATATGAACCTGTTCATTTGGCACAATGGTTAGAGTGTTTGCTAATAGACTGGAAAACTGGAGTTAAATCCTCTGTCAGATCATACCAAAGATTCAACAAATGATACTCGATGTGTCTTTGCTTATACTTTACCTTATAATGATTTCAGCATTATAAAGTAAGTGGCATACTTCCCCACATCTCAGTGTCAATGAACAGGGTGTCACTCTCGACTATAGTCAATCAATTTATTTTTAAAAACTTATTTGAATATTTAATTATGTAACTCACATTCTGGTATTCTTCCCTTAATATCTTTTTACAAAAATCTTTTAAAATTCAGCTATAATAGATATTTTTTTTTAATATTTACTATTTGATGTTTTTTTTTTTCTTTTTCAACTAATTTGACGAGGAGGGCACAAACTGTACAGTGGATACTAGCATGCTTTAGGAATGTTAACTGAGCTCGATTCCAGTCATATCTATCACACACATTTACAGTGTAGTACCTTTGGAAAAGATATTAACCCCTTTCCACAGTTACGAGTAAAAATCAACTTAAGTTTAATACATCGTTCATAATTTTTTAATAAGTATTGTATTTTGACATAAATTAACCTCAAATGGTTGATATGCTATAAAAAAAATACAAAACAAACCAGTTTAATAAGTTCCAACTATGAGCAATGATATAGAACTTTATAATTTCATTACATGCCTTCATTTAATTGTCTAAGAATGCCAGAATTTGGCGATATATTATAATAAATAACCAATTGAAAACTAAACTCGTTTTTAATTCTAAATTTTTAATATAATTTGTTGATATAAATCCTGGTTACAATTATTGGAATGTCCAAATCACTCCTTACTTTGCACATGAGTTAAAATATCCCCATGATTTAAAATATGGCGGAGGTTTCCTTGATCTATCTTTATCTTTTATTTAGAAGAGTTTGTTTGATAGGTAACGTAATATAAGATTTGTTTGTAATCTTTATATACAGAAAATATTCTCAATGGCAAACTGTTGTTATATAGTAATCTTGAATAGAACTCATATATGAAGAATCGTGAAGGTTCAATTGATCAGAATTTGATGTCTGGGGAAAAACATGGTTAGAAGATGATAAATCGAAGTTAAGGATCAGGTGACTGTTGGAACTGTCATTTTACATAGCTTTCCAGATGGCAACCATAAAGCAATAGCTCGCGGATCCAGGTCACTGACATCTGCTTAACGAAACTATAGTCAGATAGAGAAGAAAGCACTTGCAATAATTTTTACCACAAAATAAATTCACAAAATGTTATATAAATATCACTTTACCTTGATCATAAACCTTTTGTTAGCATTTTGAATCCAAGGAAAGTACCCCAATCGTCTGCAAAGTAAGCCACTAACCTGTTGGGTTATGATTTCTCTAACAGATACTGTTAAACTGATGCAATCATATATGCTGATGATTTATCCAAATTCATGAATAAGCAAACTAAAGTCAAAGAGGATTCAGTTGTTTCATTACTACGAGGTGCCTTCAATAAGTTTCAAAACGTTTTTTGTACAGGCATTTAAAATTATCTTAAACTCTTAAAAATTCAGTATGTTATGGCTATACATCTTATGAGATGACTGACTAAATTTTATGATTTCAGGTTGAAATGAACAGCTACAGAAGGAATTGGAATACACCCTACTAAAGCCTGATTGTCACAGCTTGTGAATTTCAAAAATGTAAACACTTTAGAAGAACGATATACAATAAAATTCTATTTTAAACTTAGAAAAAATGCCACAAAAGCGTATGGAATGCTTCAGACTGCTTTTGGACCATCTTGCATGAATCGAGCATCAGTTTTTGAGTGGCATAAGAGATTCAAAGAAGGTAGGGAGTCTATGATGCGGTAATGAGGTGTGGGAGGAGTAGGGAAGACATAACACCAGATCTGATTGGTCAAATAAAAAATGATATGGATAAGAACCGTCATATCTATAGAGACAATAAGTGCACAATTTGATGTCAGTGTGAGAACTGTACACACAATTATTCGTGAAGAACTGAAAATGCACAAATGCAGAAGTCCACAACTCCATCCTTGTCACAGATTAGTTGTTCCCTGTGACTTTTGATTATTTCCTAAGTTCAAGGAAAACCTTGGAGATTGTCGAACAATTGAGAAGATGAAAGAGGCTGCGACGAGGGTCACTGACTCGCTCCCACAAGAGAACTTCCATGGGGCTTTCAGAAGTTGTTGGAATGGTACAAGTGCATTGCAGCCAGAGGAGATCACTTTGAAAGGGACTAGAGGTTTGCGTGTACTATCAATAAAAAAGTGCATACAAAAAAGTCTGAAAACTTATTGACGGCCACTCGTATTTGTGGAATCAGAAATTATTTCAGTGTTCACATCAACTGCCAGAGTACTACTGATGATTTCACAAATAATCCGTGAGGCTACAGTTTCCAGCCGCTTTGCTGAAGGCAATATTTCACTTCCATCATATAAAATGAGGTATACAAAGAGAAAAACCGACCTTTATTCAGCATCAATCATCATTGTCAAAAGTATTACTTTTTCTTTTTGCAAATCCATCCATTAACAAAGAAAGTAAACATCTCTTGAAATATAAGAGAAAACCAATTCCTAGAAAAAAAGAATCGCTATCAATATCCTGGTGCTTCTTGAGAATTACACCACTAGAAATATTCGGTGTCGCCTAAGGAATTAATTTCCATAACTCATGTAAATTACAGAATAAAAAAGAATGAAAATAAATAATCTGCTTAGTTTTGTTATTTTTAATGAATAAGCGTAATTATAAAAACAAAAGTAAGTTGTAAATATGATTCAAACTCGTTACTTTTGTTTCTGCTAAACCGTTGCAGCAAAAAGCATCAACTTTAAAGTTTTCATTTTAAAATAAAAAGCATATGTTTTTATTCCTCTTCTTTATTCTTTCTTCATTTTGAACCGGAAGTAGAACATAGAGCATACGCGAAGGAAGAATGTTTCGTGGGAAAAGTTATTTTTGTATTTTTAAAAACAAAATAACTATTTATAACGAGAAAATATTGTTTGTACACATACAGAAATGACATATTCAGTAACTTTGTTTTGTATTCGTGAAGATTTGAGACATAATCGTTTGAAATGACATTGCTAAGTTATGATGATCATGAATATTATATAATACATGACTGCACCTTATAACAATTGTATTTGAGATGCGACTTGAATATTTAACAGATTAATGAGTGAAAAAAAGCATGATTAATAAACATTGGGTGTTTGCTCTAAGATAAATAATTAGCAGTGAACCTGTTTAAAAATTTGTAAATCATATGTACTAGATTATTGCTATAATGCAAATCTGTAAAGTTAGCAATTGGTGCAATGAAAACAAACAAATAAATGAAAACGATCAGTGCAGTAAAAAACATAGTAATAAATAACTAAATAAACGATCCTGGTATAATGAGTTGTTGTCATAGTATATGTGAATAAGTGGATGAAAACTCTTCTATTTTTCTTCTAATAAGACAAAACAAAAAAATTAAAATATCAATCCAGACTAAAAAGCTGATTCAATTAATGTGATTGAAGTTTTTTTTTTTTTCAAACACAAACCAATTTTGGATAAAAAAAGAATGACAAGTTTTTTTTTTCAAACACAAACCAATTTTGGATAAAAAAAGAATAACAAGTTTTTTTTTTCAAACACAAACCAATTTTGGGTAAAAAAAGAATGACAAGTGTTTTTTCTATGTAAGTACAAAGTAAAGCGATTAACCATAGTCGAGAGTGATGTGAAGACTCCCTTTCATTGTAATAATTGTATAAGTAAACTAAATAGGGGAGAGCACTACTCCTTTTCCATGATTACTCCACTTATCCTTAGTGATTAGCATCAAGTACCATTTTTTAGTCTTCTGTCTGAATTGAATAAACATTGAACCCTACTCTTCTGGCACATTAACGAACACTTTTAACATTATGTCAAATGGGACGATCATTTTTATGTAGCTTTTGCTTATTAAACTATTCTGGACAATGAAATAGGGAAAAATCTCACTTTACTTCTTAGGACTTGAAAATCTACTTTACACTACTATTTTACACATAGCCAGCAGGAGGAGAATTAGGTTCATACCTTTCCCAAGGGTATTAAGTAAGTGACTTTACTGTTACTTTCACTTCCAAACTTTTGGTATCTGATATTCCAAATGATCACCCATCTACATACTAACCAAGTTTAGCATTGCTTAACCTTAGCGAATGACTTTGAAAACGATGTAATAATAAGTTTATATATTGAATCCCCTGAAATTGAATTAGATGATCACAATAAATTGGCAATATCACTTCCTGCGATTATTATTGCAAAATGTGTTAGGATATAGGCTTCACATTGATTATATTTCATCTTGAAAATATGCTACAAGTTGGGGTTCTCTAAACAAGCTGGTAATAATAGGGTTAAACGAAATGATTCATGAAGGCTGAATGTATTTTATCAATTCAATTCAATAAAGAGCTTTAGTCAAATAAAATCGTGTATTTTTCTGAAGAAAAGAGAGTTCTAATGTGTATTAAAATCAGATCTAAACACTGCATTAATGCATAAAAGCATCTGCATAAACTTTGTGCAAACAATGATATTGCATAAAATCTCAAATAATAAGCCATGTTATGGTTTTAAACTTGATGACATCTATAGATTTTATATTTAAGTGCAACACTCACTTGTAAGTTTGCTTGATTCTCGGGCACATATTACAGCCACCCAGTCATTGCGTACAGAAATAGTTCCGGCCAAGCTTGCTAATCTGGCGACAATAGCCAATCCTATGATCAGGACTTTTGCAATAATGGTTCCGGTTCCTTCCAAGTAGCTTGTCAATTCAGCAATCCAAGTGAGGTAGACACCAACCAAACATGCACAGAGTAAGACACAGGTGTTCTGCACAAATAATGCTATACGAGCCGCTGAAAATAAAATGAAGACATTCTATTAACATTAATATGAAATACAACTTAATTCACTTATTATAATCATAGATAATATTATCGATCGGTTCGAAAATATCTTGTTGCAATTGAATCTATACTAATAGATGTATGTCTTTGTGTGTCTACACAATATTTAATTCTATATAAATCCATCTAAAATAATCTGTCTACCCATTACAATTTATCTTCAACAATTTATCTACAAATACAATTCAACTATGCAAATATGTCTACTGATGTAGTTTATCTACAAACAATATTTTTAGAGAAAGAAAAACATTAGTATTACACAACAATTTTGAAGTATGTTTATAAACTGATTCGTGCTTTTTTAAAAAATGTGTGACTGCTCTTAACTTTATTTTAAATATTATTTGATCCATTATATTCTATATTCTTAATCTTTTTTGTTAAAAACATTTTTTTCTGAAATAGATATCATTTTCACTAATCTACATTTACGTAACTTTACACACAGACATGAAAGAATTAAATAGACCCCTTATTATCATTAATACAATTCAATGCAATATACGGTGAGAAGGAACGCAGGTCTATACACGCGTATCACAATCTCTCAATACACATCATCTGTAGATTTTTAGTCAAAACGAAGCGGGTGATTCCTCCAATGTTTGTCTAGTCTGACTTTGAAGGTATTTAGTGACTGCAGATACCACTTCTTCAGGCAACTAGTTCCACACGTTCACCATATGTTGGGAGAAATGATGAACCTAGGCTATGATTATTTTTCCACAATGATGAATTATACAATTATTTGGTTAAGAGTGGGAAGTGGAATCCCGATGTTTATGACAATTTAATGCTGATAAAGTTCAACCATAATATGGCTGCTCTAAAACCTTGTGAATTCTAATGCTTCTTTTTCTAGTGTAATATAAGTATTACAGATGATGGATATGATGAAACACAAAAAAAAAACACTCCATATAAAACATGAATATTTTAAACATTCATTGTTTCTTTGCTAGTCATCAACAAAGAAAGCAGGACTTTTAAACATGTATGAATTATGTTTGTTGAGTGTATAGTTACTTTCATGTGTGTGTACATACGAATTATATCTTTGTAGGTGGATTGTATTTGTAGAGATATTATAGTTGTAGAGTTATTGTTATAAAGAAATCCTCACACCTATTTGGTGTATGAATGCCAAATTATTAAAGTTATCTGTTGAGACACTTGTAGTCTGTCTAAACTGTACGAACGAACTGACTAAACCAAGATGGCCGACTCCTATTTATATCACCACAAGCAAGGGAGGTAACCATGTAACTGAAGCAAGGGAGGTAACCAATGTCTACATTAACATTGCTGCTGTCCTCAAGTGAATAATTTATTTCTGATTTAACAAGTCCCTTAGAAGCTCAGGCGAAGCTCCTGCCTTGGTCAAACAATCAGAGACCTGATCACAACCCTTGATCCATTCTATCTGTATCTCCCCTCTACTCTTCATTTCCTTCAGCCTTGCTACATCTATTCTCAATCGTCGATCGCTTACCAGATTGTTGGAATTCAATGTCTCCACAAGTGATGCATTATCTGTCTTGCAGAGAACGTCTGGCAATTTAGATAACTGAAATACCTCTTGTATCATAACCGCAGTCAAAACACCAGCATCAGCTCCCTCATTCAGAGCAAGAGTCTCTGAGGCCAATGGGCTTTTTGTCACTCTGTCCAATTTCTTTGACGCCCAACACATGGGGGCCATTTTGTCAGTACTTCCTCCAATAAAGACAACAAAACCACCCTGTGAAGATCCATCTTCCAGACTGGCATAAGAGGCATCAGTATAACACAAAATGTGTAAATCTGAGGGCTTTCCCAATTTTGGAAATGTTATAGAACCCTTCTTGGATTTCAATTTTGATAAGGCTTTATTCGCCTCAAATAAGGCTTTTACTTTGGGATGCTTTCCAGTGTTGCTCATTTTACACACATCAAAAGCTATATCAGGGCGTGTTTGAGTTGAAACCCACATCATCTGACCTGCAAGTCTCTTCAACTCATGCTTTTCTTCTTCATTCAGTTCATCATTTTTCCTCAGTATCCTCCCTTTGCTTATTTCTATTGGAGATATGGAAGATACATATAGATCTTGTTCTACAGTGATCCCATTTTCCTGTTGATTAACATTCAGTCCAACATATTTGAATGTTCCACTTTCATGAGATCCCACCTTAAATTTTTCTTTCAATGTTGCAATCACATCCCTTTCAAACTCTGTGTTTCCACAGAAAACAAAATCATCCACGTGCATAGCAAGAATTCCAGTCAAATTTCCTTTAATATCATGCCACAAAAACAATGCATTATCATAAGCACTTGCTACTCCTTTTAATTCAATCAAAGCCTGAGTAACTCTCTTGTACCATGCCCGTGGAGCATCATTCAATCCATAGATGCATCTTTTTAATTTCCACACTTGAGATTTAGGACAAACATCAGATGGTGGCCTCAGGTACACATCTCTCTCTAAAATACCACCTTGCAAAAAGGCTGAGGTAAAATCTATGGTCTGCAGCATCCAATTCTTTATTGATGCGGTTAGCATGACCATTCGCATAGCTTCACGGCTACATGTTGGGGAGTCCGTTTTCAGATTACTATTTTCTTCATAGCCTCGTGCTACAAGGCGAGCTTTCATTGTTTTCTGATTATCCTTGAATTTTTCAGTAATCACCCATCTTGTGGATATTGTTTTTTGACCTGTGTATGGCACACATTCAAATACTTCATAGGTGTTCATGTTTTTTATTTCTTTATGCTTGGCATCCATTACAGCTTTCGACTGCTCTTGTTCAGCGGTGAGCAGGACTACATTTTCCTGTTCAGTATATTGGGGCACTTCTCTCCAATGATCAATATGATTCCAGTTGATACAAACTTGATCCTCGTTTTCATCCTCAGGTTCTATATTGATCCAATGACTATATTTGCCAGTTGATTTAGGCTGTACTGACATAACCTTTCCTTTCTTCCACTCCTCACTTCCATTTATTTTATAAGTTATGGTCTTATTTCGGCCAGGTTTTTCAGTCTTATCTCTTAAACTGGTAGAACTATCAACAACTTCTTCTCTGTCTATATCTTCACTTTCTACCACTTGATTCTGCAACTCCTCCTCCTCAACTGAAAGGTATTCATTCTTCCCTTCTGTAGTGTTTCCCAGCATTTCAGCTTTTTTTGTTCTTTTTTCGTTGTTTTTATTCACTTTCATCAATTGGCACGGATGCATCCTATAAAATGCTCCGCCATGTCTGATTAAGACAAACTGGCCTTCTCTGCCTAACACTTTTGCTGGACCACGCCATCCTTTAAAACCCTGCCTCCGATAATAGATTTGGTCTCCGGTAGCATAATCTTCATCAGCATAAGTTCTGACATTAGACCTGAGAGCTCTCCTAATTCTCTCACTGGACTCAGCTTCCAAAAAGTTTCTCCTTGCACTATGGAGAGCATTTAAATTTTTTCTCACCATGTCACTTGTAGTAGAGGACTCCATAGCAGGTAACTGGTCTGTCAGAATTGAGGGTGTATTTACATTGAAACCGAATACAAGTTCATTTGGACTGTGTCCAGAGTAATTGAGGAGGGCATTTTTTGCACAAATAGCCCATGCCAAGGCAATTTCAGGTTCACACTTCTCATCGTCAATTGTTTTTTTCATTGCCTCAGCAACTATCAAATTATGACGTTCTACAGTACCGTTGCTGAATGGACTTTCTGCGGCAGTAGTACAGGTCTCTATGTTGAGTTTTTAATTCATCTGTCTATAGTGTTCGTTGTTGAATTCACCCCCATTATCACTCAGAAAACGAACAGGAGATCCGAAAAGGTAATCCACATCATAAAGATGTTTTTGATGATCTCCTCCTTCTTCTTTGTTTTGATCAATGTTGCCGCTGAATACCTGGTAGCGGCATCAATGAGATGTAGTATCCACACCTCATTGTGGATGAACTCTTTCAAATCCATGCAAACTGTGTGATTAAATCTATTGCCAAGAGGCAATCCCACAACCGGTCGCAGTGGAGCTTTTTTAAATCTAAGGCAAATTTGACAGTTTTCACAAACCTCCTCAATCGCCTTTATAAATTCCTTGTCATTGAATTTGCCACTTTTTTTAACCAAGGAAACAAGTTTTTCCTTCGAGGCATGAGCAAACTGTCGATGAAGTTTTTCTGCTTTTTTTTTTTTTCTGTGAAAGAACACTGACCAAAAGTCTGAACATGTAATACAATGTTCTTAGTACCACTATGATCCAACAACTTATTTGTTAAGGGGAGACAATAGTGCCCTGAAGTTGTGGTCTTTAGTTCAATACATTTATCAAAAATCCAGCACATATCTTTCCGGAAATCTAGCACTATTCCTGCTGTCTTCATTGATTTGTGACTTAATAGAAGAGGCAAGTCGTTTTTCACAATATCTGCTTCGATATAAACTCTTATACCTCCGAGTGTAACCGGAAATTTAGCAACTTTAATTGCTGTGACAGCCACTCCATCACCAAAACAAAAACTCCGGTCTGAGTTCGTATACTTCACTAGTTGCAGGTCACTTTCATTTAAAGTATCTAAATAAACATCAAGCCACACTTCGCCAGCCAGTGTGCGAGTACAAGCAGAATCCAAGACTGCCATTCCAAATGTTTCCTTTACAAGATTTGAGATTTTTTCATTTGTACTGTTCAAATAAATATTTTCTTGAATGAACAACGTAATGTGTATTTGTTCTGTCGCTTCCGTAAACCTGGGCGTATTTCTAGGACACTCTCTAATTAGATGGTTCGGAGACTGACATTTGTAACACAACAACACGTTTCCACTTCGGTCACATGGATTAGATTGTCCTCGACGAAAACGCCTTTTGTTGTTACCCGGTTTAGAATAATTATAGTTGACGATTTCGGGCTCTGATTTCACTGCCGGTACATTTTCATCACGATAAATGTCACCAAATACTTTCTTTATCGATTCCTTCATGTTTTGATACGTCAAAACAGAACACGTTGTCCGCGCTAATTTTTCGTTCTCTTCCGATATGTTAACCGCGTTCAAAACAAGAAAAGCTTGCACTCCTTCCGGTAGAATAATGTAGAATTTTTTTAATCTTTGGTACAAAAACTCATAACGAACAAGAAAGTCATTTATACTGGTACCTGACGGTCTTTTATAAGTGTAAAATTCCTTAAAAGTCATGTAAGCGCGCGTGTGTTCATCCTTTAAATATATGTCATCCAGTTTCTTTATTAAGATCTTCAAGCCATCTCGTCCGCCGATGTCACTTGTTGGCAATTCACGGACACATTCTCTAATATTCGGTGGTAGCGTCAAAAACACTGCTGGCCCTTTTTTTTCCTCAGAAAGATCCGTGAACAACGATCACATTTCAACATCTTGTTTCCAGTTCTCGTAAACATCCTCCCCCTCCAACAATGGAGGTTGTTTGTTCGAAGTTGCCATATCCGATATCCGATCTGTCTAGTGCTACAGACAAGCTGTACAAAAAAAAAAAAATTTTTTTTTTTTTTTTTTTTTTTTTTTTTTTTTCGTTTTGTCGCACACAGAGGGATATCTCTGCTACCATTTGTTGAGACACTTGTAGTCTGTCTAAACTGTACGAACGAACTGACTAAACCAAGATGGCCGACTCCTATTTATATCACCACAAGCAAGGGAGGTAACCATGTAACTGAAGCAAGGGAGGTAACCAATGTCTACATTAACATTATCCTCTACTTATGTATATTGCCCTATGTAATAGTAGATGTTGCAGCCACCACATTCAGGAAAAAAATTATTTTATCTTGATGATTAAGACGAGCGTTCTCATCAAGATTTTTGCAATCTTATTGACTAAAAAAAATCGTTTTCAAATTGTAATTCTATCGTCTGTTAACAGAAAAAAATAATTTGTAGAGTTCACTCTTTACATCTATCATTCAATTATTATGGCCAATTGTATTGGAGAAAGATCTTTTCCAAAACTGAAAAGAATTACGAATGAACAGAGAAGCACCACTGAACAAGACAGACTGAATAAACATTGAACATGAATTTAGCATTTATGATATAGATAAGTTTTCCAGTGTTAAATCTACAAAATAGTTACAATTGTTAAACTAAACGTCAATTCTGTTTTTTCTTGGTGAAGTGCTTAAAATGATGTTCAATAATGAATATATGTTCGGCGTTTAAATAAGTATGTGAATTTATTCATTTTTTTATGTTTTTAAAACGTAAGTTGTCTTTTTCAAATGATCTTCCCTAAAATGTGCAATAGCCCTTCATTTTAGTTTTAATTACCATTCATCGTCGTCATCATCACTGCATACTCATTCATCTATGCTGTTAACAACAGATCTCTATTCTTTTCTGTCCAACACCTAACTTTAAGAAACGGCTGCTTTTTGTTTTTAAAGTAGACGTCTGATAGTGATTTGAAGTCTTTTGTCACTTTTGCCATGTCATCTTTGGCTGTCCTGATGATCTTTTGGTAATTTTTATGGATCAATTAGGTTTCAAAGACCCCACAAAATAAACAAAACAAAAGGAAATTGCTACTTATTTATATATATAAAAGAGTCATTTGCATGTCTGTGCTCTGTAGAAATGAATATGCTTGCACAAAATAATGCTTACGATAATAATTGGATCATGAATAAACTGCTAAAGTTATGGTTAGTATAAATAACAAGAGACAACACAAAAGTTTGGTTCAGCTTACAAAGGTCGCATCCTAAGAATGGAAAACCCACTTTATTGAAGGGCAAGTAACTCTGCCCGGTTAATCTGAAGGAATGGTAACTCATGTCATGATATCCCTCTTTCATTATAAGTATTATTTGTATAGAGTTTGCTAATGCAAGTTTCCATATATAACTTTTCTATAGATTATATTTTGAGGGGAGATTGTATGGTATGATTATTGGTTAATGGTTATTCCAGTTGGTGTATTATTACCGGACACAGTTTTAGCTTTATGGGATAGTTCAGATGGAATGCTGATGCTGGTGCATGTGTTGGGTATTTCAGCATGATGTATGTTTTGATTATTATTGTGTGGAGATGCAGTGTGATGTGGGGATGTTTTATGAAGAAATATATCTGTATTATTTTCCTTTGAGATGCCTGTGGTTTGTGCAAAGGATCTGTCCTGTTGCAATTTCAACAATGTAGGACCGTGGTTCAGTGCAAGCTTGTCTGACAACTGCTGAATTCCACTTTCTTCCATCCTGATCTTGTACTCATATCAGTTATCTTGTACTTCGCTTAGTGAGATCCTTTGCATGTTGATCATGCTGCTTCTTCTGCAACAACTGTCTATGGAGTAGGCGATTCTGAATTTCTTCTTTGCGGGCATTGTTGTAGATGCATTTTGTGAAGAGATTGCTAACCAGCTTCCAATTGAATAGTAGTCGTCCAGAAGATGAGATAACATGATCCATCAGAATAGATCAGAGACATTGCTGACTCATGTCTCAGTTGCATATTATGATCTTCTTCATATCTGCCTTGATAGTCTGCCATTCGATTGGGGAAACCTGGAGGTGATGTACTCAAAAGCTCATTCTTTGGCAAATTATCTCATCATCATCATCATCATCGTATAAATCTGAAGATTCTATTGTTGACATTGGTTTCCCCGATATTTTTCTAATCAGAATTCTAGGTCAGGGATTTTGAAGCAAAAATGATAGGCTTTTCATCTTCGATTATGACTGGAGGGAAGGTAATCCTAGTATTCTAGATACTGGGGGGGGGTTACTACATAGATTTTGATGTATCTCCATTCACTCTTGTATGTTCATTGAATGCATAGGAATCTGTATTGTAAGCCATACTGTGATCTCTTTCTATATCATGCTAGGACATGGTTGTCCATCTTGGTTTATATGTTCTGGTAACATTTGCTGGAATGTATGTAAGAAAGAACTTAGCAAAACGTTAGGTAAAAAGAGAACATTCGAAAGAAACAGGGCAAAAAAACAAAAACATTGTCTGCCAACTGAAGGAGTAACTTAAAGTAAATTAAAGATTATATCTTACAATGTGATTTTATTATTTGTATTGGACTATGTAGCATGATATTACTTTTTGAATATTTATTAACTTATTAACGTATTTGGGTCAGTCCTATATATAAAATACAGTGGACACTATTTACATAGAAATGGTAATAAGCTCATATTTACAGCGTGTTATTGGATTTTCTGTCCAAAAAAATATTTTTTGTGCTATCGAGAAAAATGTCAGCTTTATCAAAACATTTGTTGATTAAATATATTTCTCATTTCATGGAATTTACACGGATCTTGTTAGTGTGGTAATATTACGTCCAGTGTGGTGAATGCCTCTGACCGAGTGCTTTTTAATATATTTTTCCACTGAATAAAAAGACATCTTCTCAAAGTCATTATTTATCTGGTCCTTAACGTTAATAGAGTTCTGTCAGTTCTTATAAGTGTGTTGTATTAGTGTGAAGTCTTTATTCTTGATGGACTTGTTCGTCTGTGGCTGCCTGTCAGAATTTATTTATATTTATTTTTTTGTTGTGACACATTTTAGCCCAGTAGTTTTGTTGACCACAGGATGAACAAGTGCTGCCTTAAGTCCGAAAACTGCATTTTGACGGATACGTTGTCATTTACTACATATGTCTGTATTCATAAGTCTGTTCTTTATTGCATTCATTTGTTTGTCGAATTTTCCTTGTAGCTCACCCATATGTCTCATATAGTTAACTAAAGCCTCAAAGCTCCTGCATTTCTGGCATGGGCATTGCCTTAGTTTCGCTGGGTAGCTGTTTTTGTAATTCTGGGTATTTTGTCCAGCAATAATCTGGTCAGCTTCTCGGTCTTCCATCCCACACTCATCTCTTGCATTTTTGTGCCTGCAGCTAGAAAATCTCCAATCTGTTTCTTTCTGTGAGTAATTTTGCAAGTAGAAGCATGCAATTCAAAAGCTAATTTGTGGCTCTATTTGTTCTAGAAACTTCTCCCAAATTGCTACTGGGTTGCATCTATCAGTTTCGTTTTCAAACAACCAAGAGTTATAATAGTTATAATTTATTATCCTTTCTGGATAATGAAAGAATATGGTCGACTTGCTTGAAGTCAGGGATACGTTTCAAAGAGAAGTGCAACCACAATGTTGCTTAAAAATTTTTAGGGATTCCACCAAATTTGATATTGTTATTATTATTTTGGACAATACAAGGGATTGAAAGGAAAAATAGTTAGGGTTACGGTTCCATCACTAAGTTTCCAATATGGCGTCCTTTTGTTTATAATAAACGTGTATAGGCCTCCTCCCTTTGAAACGGCTGATAACCAAATACTGAAAGAATTTAGAACAACTTAACCGTTTTCTGCTTATACAGGGTGACCCCCCCCCAAAAAAAACGGGCCCCAACTCTAATTAGAATGAAATGAAACTTTGGTCATAACTAGTTTATTATATTCAAAACATCACATCAAAACAGTACGGTCTTTGGCCTTTTTTTTTCTCCGTTCTACAGCATATGTTCTAGATATACTTTCTCTGTTTTTAGTTTTTTTGGGGGTCACCCTGTATTAACTGGTAGCATCCTTTCTCGTTTATCGTTGTCACCATGTTAAAGTTTTGATTATAATGTCACCATGTTAAAGTTTGGATTATAATGTCACCATGTTAAAGTTTGGATTATAATGTCACCATGTTAAAGTTTGGATTATAATGTCACCATGTTAAAGTTTGGATTATAATGTCACCATGTTAAAGTTTTGATTATAATGTCACCATGTTAAAGTTTTGATTATAATGTCACCATGTTAAAGTTTGGATTATAATGTCACCATGTTAAAGTTTGGATTATAATGTCACCATGTTAAAGTTTGGATTATAATGTCACCATGTTAAAGTTTGGATTATAATGTCACCATGTTAAAGTTTGGATTATAATGTCACCATGTTAAAGTTTGGATTATAATGTCACCATGTTAAAGTTTGGATTATAATGTCACCATGTTAAAGTTTGGATTATAATGTCACCATGTTAAAGTTTGGATTATAATGTCACCATGTTAAAGTTTGGATTATAATGTCACCATGTTAAAGTTTGGATTATAATGTCACCATGTTAAAGTTTGGATTATAATGTCACCATGTTAAAGTTTGGATTATAATGTCACCATGTTAAAGTTTGGATTATAATGTCACCATGTTAAAGTTTGGATTATAATGTCACCATGTTAAAGTTTGGATTATAATGTCACCATGTTAAAGTTTGGATTATAATGTCACCATGTTAAAGTTTGGATTATAATGTCACCATGTTAAAGTTTGGATTATAATGTCACCATGTTAAAGTTTGGATTATAATGTCACCATGTTAAAGTTTGGATTATAATGTCACCATGTTAAAGTTTGGATTATAATGTCACCATGTTAAAGTTTGGATTATAATGTCACCATGTTAAAGTTTGGATTATAATGTCACCATGTTAAAGTTTGGATTATAATGTCACCATGTTAAAGTTTGGATTATAATGTCATCATGTTAAAGTTTGGATTATAATGTCACCATGTTAAAGTTTGGATTATAATGTCACCATGTTAAAGTTTGGATTGTAATAAATAACAATAGAAAATACAAAGCCATGTTAAGCTTACAAGGGCCGCATCATAATAATGTGGAACTTACTTTTCAAGGACAATTAACTCGTCCTGGCTAATCTGAAGAAATGGCAGAGATAAACTGTGAGCATGAAAGATTCAAAATGATAAAAGGGTGCCCGAGAGAATGTGACGCCCCCTCCTCACACAAATTCTTTTATTTCTGATTCTATTGAAATTTAAGCCATAATTAAATTACCAGATTAAAGTGATTCTAACAGTTTGAATATATTTCAATCAAAAAAATGAATCCCAAAAGTCAAATTGGGTTTAATACCACCATTGTTTTGAGCAGTGGGTCTTCAGTTTTGGGTCGAGAATTAAGGGCGATTTCTACCATGATTACAGCATGATCAGCATTCCCGAATGGGCTGTGGGCATTCGTTATACAATCATCGGGAACTGTGGTCAGAAATAGATCTAGAAGTGAGGCATGCTGATCTTGCTGGTCTGGGAAACGTGTCAGAAATGTAACCGTGTGTGATAGGGAATGAGATATAGAAAAGCTATGTGTTGTGCTATCAGTTATGTCTGTGTGATTAGAGAATCCAAGCCAGTTATTGTGGTGGACATTGAAGTCACCAAATATATGTACTTGTGCGCTAATATCTCGCATGTGTAGTTAATGTTAATTTGTTTTTTAGGTTATACTGAAAAGTTACATGCCTCAAAGTGATTAAAAGGACATTACTTTTCATTTACATTGTTAACAGAAGAGTGAGAATTCATGCAGTGGAAACAACAAAATTTGTATGATTGGTTTGGAGAGAGAGACACAGAGAGAGAGAGAGAGAGAGAGAGAGAGAGAGAGAGAGAGAGAGAGAGAGAGAGAGAGAGAGGAGTTAATGTATGGTTAGATATAGTTTATGTGTTAGTTTAGGAAGAAGATGTTAAAGTATGATTAGTTTGATGTTAGGAATTGAGATTTGGTTCCCAAACTGAGTATTTAAGACGACAGAAACATAAGACGTATGCTCAATATAGATGCAAGTAACAACATTTGATTTGGAGAACAGTTGAGTACAGGTATAGCTGGGAAATATATAATTTATGGCGTATTCTGTAAGTATAATTAAGTATAAATGGATAAATGGTATGTTTTCAGTAGATACGAATATATGGAATTTTAGATATTAAGTATGTTTGTTGTCTTCAGACTTCTAACGAAGGAAGATAGCTTCGCCTTCTCTTAAGATCAGGAAGTTTTTATCTTGTATAACAAAGAGTATCGATTCAGTTTTTATGTAGTAATTATTGTAATACTATCTTCTATCAAACGGAAAGAGATAAAAGTTTGCTATTTATTATAGATCTGTAGTGTTGTAAGTAAATGAAGACGTAAAACAAAACCTCTTTCCAAGGTTTTATTGAACAAAATTCGCAGCTACGAAAACAAGAGAGAAAGAACTCAGTCTTTTAAAGAAAAAGGAACGCGTACAAAATCACGTGGCAAGAAACTGAATTTGCATATTTTTTTTTTTAAATAGTAAGAACAAAACAATTTAAATGAAAATATAACAATCTCCCCCACTTGTAAAAGAGATTGTAAATAGTTTTTTTGTTTTATAAATCCAGTCGCTGGACTGGTCTACAAATTCTGTTAGATCGGCATGGAAGTAATTCGCTATTCGAAGGACTGGTGGTCCTCTGAGAAGATTGGTTCTCAGGGCTCTGGCTATTATAGTCAAATTCATTTTCTGTATTATGTGTAGTACTAACAGGACGTGTTTCGATCAACTGGGTCGGGTCTGCATTTGCAACGTTGGGTTGAATACTTTTGGCAGGATTTTGAGGTCTATCAGAGCGTGGAAAGTGAGCTAGATGTCTCAGCACTACTGAATCTTCCCGGCCATCATTATGTCGTATTCTTGCATGTGTAGGGTTAGCTTCGAGGAGTTCCACTACCTCGACAATCGGGTCATATTTGCTCCTGTTACCAAACTGTTTTAATAATACCTCCCCAGGGTCACAGAGCTAAACAGGTAAAGCAGTACCAGTAGAAGAGCGCCTTTCAAAGTTGAACATGCGTTCGTGAGGAGTTGCATTTCTATTAGTGCTTAGCAGGTAGCAAATAGCATTTAAAACATCCTGTAAAACATCCTGCCAAGTGCTAAGGGGTAATCGTCTAGATTCCAGAGCTAATAACAGAGTGTTCCAAATAATATCGTTGTAGCACTCGCATTGACTGTTGCCTCTTGGGTTGTATGCAGTAGTGTTGCTGGATCCAATTCCAAGTCGTGTCAAAATTTTTTTGAATTCTTCCAACATAAACAAAGTTCCTCGATCGGATAGGATAAATGAGGGTAGTCCGAATATGGAGAAAATATTTGTCAGGTACTGGATTGTGGTTTGCAAAGAACAATCGCAACAAGGGAAAGCAAAAGGAAATCGACTGTATTCATCGACGACAATAACTATGTAACGATATCCCATCGAAGATACTGGGACAGGTCCTTTGTAGTCTATGGAGAGGCGCTAAAGGGAGCAGTAGAACGGATCAGTGTATTATTAGTAGAATCGAAGAATTGAGGTTTTATTTTGGCACAAGTCATACATTCAGATGTCATACACCGGACTTCATCAATTGAATATTGCATATTTTTGACTTTACAAAATGCCAAAAGCGATGTACTCCAGGATATATTAATGAATTGTGTAGTAACTGTAGTTCCTCCAAGGAAGAAGCAGCAGCACCATATACTCTTGATAATGCATCAGCAATGATGTTTTCACTTCTGGGACAGTGTTTTATGTCGTATGACAATGAGAGATGTTCCATTTTCCACCATATAATTTTATCATTTTTAATTTTTCCTTTGTTAGCAGGTTTAAACAGAAAAGATACGGCTTGCTGGTCTGTGACAATAATAAAGTGCTTCCCAGCAAGGAGATCCCTTCATTTTCAGACGCACTCGACTATAGTATAAGCCTCTTTCTCGACTATGTGAAGTTGGGTTTAACGATCGAGAAAAGAACGCTACAGGCCTCTCAGTCTGTAAGAGAGTTTCAATAGTAAATGGTAATTCATTATCAATAACTTTTACAGACGATTCGGCAACGTCTTTCTTTAGTTTTTCAAAGGAATTAATAATTATAGGAGTCATAGGAAATTGTTTATTTTCGACCAGTCGACGAATTTTGTATGAATACTTAGATATTCATTTCGCATAGTATGAAAACATTCCAAGACACCTCTTTAACGAATCTGAATTGGAAGGAGGAGGCATTTGTAAAAGAGGTTTCAAATGCTCAGGATCTGGTTGCATAGTCCTGTTACAAATTTGGTATCCAAGCAAATGGATGGAATGAAATGAAAACTTTGATTTTTCTCGGTTTATTTTGAGGTTATATGTTGAGGCAGCCTTTAAAAAGCACTCCAAATTAACATCATGTTCCTCCTGAGTTTTACTGCAAATAGTAATATAATCTATATATGATAAAGGTCTAGATAATTTGTAGTAGTAGTAGCAGCGGCTGCTCCAAACAGGGAAGTGTATGATTCAGCACGAAAGTGAGCTTGTTCTAAAGCCCTAGCACATTGAGTAGCCTCTTTGAGAGTTAGCGTATCAGTTTCAAGTAGTCTAGCACGTATTACTGAGGACTGGAGACCATGTATAAACGCATCATGGACAAATTCATCCCAGTAAATAGTAGCAGTAACGTCTTTAAAGTAACAATCAGCAGCAAGTCGATTCAAGACCTGAAGATATTTGTTGACAGACTCGTTTTCTTGTTGGAAAGCAGATGTCTTGCTTGAATAACGCTTGGAGACTTGCCATAAACACCTTTCAGTAATGCAACAGCGTGTTCAACTCCTGAACAACCCTCGATAACGTCAGCAATAGTGGGACCGATGTTTAAATAAAGAATTTCGGGTTTATCAGGTTTAACAAAGCAATAGTTGATAAATAGTAATTAAATTTACGATACCACAATCTCCAAACCTGAGGGTCTGCCGAGGATATGTTAAATTTGTCCAGACGAATGACCTTCTCCATGAGGGAAATAAAATTTTGTTCAATAAATTGTAGTGTTGTAAGTAAATGAAGACATAAAACAAAACCTTTCCAAGGCTTTATTGAACAAAATTCACAGCAACTAAAGCAAGAGAGAAAGAAATCAGTCTTTTAAACAAAAAGGAACACGTGCAAAATCACGTGGCAAAAAAATGAATTTGCATATCTATCTTTTTTTCTTTTTAAATAGTAAGAACAAAACAATTTAAATTAAAATATAACAAGACCATTTTAAATCTATGTGTAAGGCTATGGCTAGAAAGTATCTATTTTAAAGCTTAACTATGGGATAAGAATATACTCTAATGCATGCCTTAGTAGAAGCCTTTAGATGTTAATGTTTATCGATTACGAAAAGTCAAAACCCCTCTAAGTTACATGCAATGAATTAGATTTAATGGAAGCTTGGGAAATAGAAACAGTTGGTTAGTGATTAGGAGAGAGGATTTAAATAACAGCACAAAAGAAACCCTAAAGGTCAAAAATGGGCTTAATTCTACAAAATGACCCCAAAAGGTCAATTGTACAAGTTCTATTTTTATTGAGTTTTACCCATAACAGTATTTTAAACTTTTATTGGACTGTTTGAAAATCTGAACTCTTTCACTTCCAATCTCATAAATCCATAGTGATTATCATGAAAATGTTCATTTAAGCATATTTAAAGATCATCATCAGCAGCAGTCCTGCCATTTAACAGTGTTTGCGACCATGGCTCTCCAATGCGGATGGCTATCAATAGCTGAAACAGTTCAACTTTTGACGATAATCCCATCCAATCGCTCAAGTTGTCTATCAAAGTGTAGCTTATTCGACCTTGCTTTTTTTTTTTTTTTGCATTCTACCACCTAATATTAGATGTTCAATGCCTCCTTGACGGCAAAGATGTTCTAAGAAAGTAATTTGGGGATTTTTTATGATAGTTTCCATCAGCAATCATTTAGTGCATCCAAATCTAGTCCATATTTCTTTGTTAGACCCCTATCATTTGTCTTACAAATCCAATTTTTGCACTATTAATGCGTTTCTGCATTTTGGCACAGATAGTCCGAATTTTGCAACAAGACAGACCAAGCATACACCTTAAGAATGTGTTGTCTAGTCTTCAACATGATCGTATTGGAGCATAATATTGGGTTAAGTTTGATAAAATGTGTGTTTACTCTGAGTTATGCACGATCTTATACTACATCACGATCGCCCTGGAGATGTAATTCATGATCCAAGGTAACTGAATTTATCCATCTGAGTAATTGACGTGACTCCAATTGTTAAATCACACGTAGGTATGACTTCTTTGTCATACCTACTGGTACCTAAGTACTGGGGTTGCTGTATTGCCATTTGGTGAATGAATTCTAGGCCATGCATGCGTTTCTATTTCTCTCTTACTTTCCCTCTCTGCCCTGCTTCAAGCAAGTCTGTCGACCTAATCCACAAATCTCAAAACTCCATCATGAGAAGTTTCAAGATAAAATACACGATTAAACCCGGATCTCAAACTTCCAACATAGACCCCTACTACCATGTCTCCTTCTCCAACATCAGGGGTCTATGTTCCAGCCTTCCAGAGGTTGAAACCCAGTTTGCAACGACTGGATCACTGTTGCAGTCAGCACATAGATATGCTCGGCAATTCGATACAGCACTACAGAAACGTTTGTCAATCCGGTTTTTAACCTTTTCACAAGGATTCCTCCACATTCACAGACGCCTTGGATGATTGCTAAGCCATATATTCATGCCTTGTTCATTAGATAAGCACCAATCAATCAATACTTCTCACCAAGACCAAAAGGGCCAATCATTTTTCCTTGTTTTCCCTTCCCAATTTTGGCATTCAAATCTTTCATGATATTGACTTCCCGATCTTTATATTGTCTTTTAGCGTTATCTAAATCACAAAAGAATTGGTCTTTCGTTTTCTGATCAGCATTAGATGTTGATGCATAGATCTGAATAACTGATAGATCAAATGGTTGCGCTTTTAATTTTGCTAGTAGAATTCTGTCGGATGTTGCCCAATATCTCCTCATGCATTTATCAAACACGAGACCAACACCACATATGGCTTTTGTCCCTCCTGAGTGAATGATAGTGTAATCTCCATTGATGTATTTTCCAGCTCCCTTCCAATGCACTTCATATATTCTCATGATGGAAACCTTCATATGTACTTGTTCTCTCAATAAAGTCTCAACTTTTCCTACTTTACTTAAAGTTCTTACATTCTAAATACCTATTTTGATGCTCTGATGTATGCATTATTCAGAGTCTAAAGATAATAGATTTTAATTTATAAAAGTGACAATGATTTTATATTTATAGAAAATTCAAAATTGTAGATGATTAAGTTATTTTGTAGTTTCTGTAATATGAAGGTAAACGTGAGATACATAAAATATTTCAGCATACTTCACATCTAGTTAACACTATTTCTAATGAAGAGGAGTATTAGTTTGAGCAATTTAATTAGAAACTAAATTCAAATAAACACTAAATAGATTCTAGGTTTCTTATTAAGTCGTACTTTATAACAATAAATTGTATTTGTCCAATAAAATGTGTTTATCAGAAAACAGAAGCAATTAGCAATCATTATCAAAACCAATAAGTCTAAAAATATTCTATTAAAATGTAATTTAACTATTTTTATGAATTTTATGACAAATTTTTTATGAGTATCAATTTTTTTGAGTATCAAATACAATTATTGTTATGAGTATCAACCAGAATTACCAATGACCTAACTCCTACACATAACAGACAAGCTAACTAACAGCAGATAAGATGGTATAATTGACTGACAGTATATGGTAAAATGGACAGGGTGACTAGAATTGAACATCTGGCAAAATAACGAACTTTGCTTAGTATAATAGCCAACGGCTTGAACTAAATAATGGACAACATAGTGCACCACTGCCAAGAGACAATAAAAAGAGTAAAAGACAAACAGCGTTTTTTTTTGTTTTTTTTTGTGAACATTCAAAGTAAATCATAGAATACTATTGGGAAAAGAATTTGCACTTGCAAGACAGAGTTAACTTAATGTCATGTAATGCAGGATCATTTGCTTCCAGCATGTGAGTTTTATCTTATTTTGCAAGTAAATATCCAGGCATTACTAGCTGAAGACAATCCAAAATAATTTGGACTATTTGGATTAATTAGATTATTATTCTCATTTTGATTGCATTATATCCTCCTCTTTTTTGTTGTAGTTATGATGTAATATCTTTTTTTTTTTTTGTGATCAGGAGATATTCCTCCCCAGTAGCAAATGTTAATAACTAAATTTTATTTCAGTATTTAATTTTTTTTTTTATTGTTTTATTTAATAATAGATTTTCTCACCCATAAATGTTGTTTATTATATACCTACCAAGTAGATCTTAAAGATAGCATAGACTCAACACTTATATTCTCTTTATAGCCTCTCCTGCTTTCCTTTATCTCGCAATTCCTTAAAACGTCACTAGCCGAAGTTCGGGAGGAGATCATGTTAAAAAAAAGTCTTGGAACGCTGAAGTTTATAAACCTAAAATCACTTCAACAGTTTGCATTTTGAAGATGGAAACTCTTTCGAGATAAGTTGTGTGATATTAATGTTAATTTTTATCTTTTTAGATTCAAATATTAATAACCACATTTTATTTCAGTATTTATATTTTTATTTTTTGATTGTTTTATTTAATAATAGATTTTCTCGTCCATAAATGCTGTCTATAATATCTACCAAGTTAATTGCATAAATAGATTAGGCAATTGTATCCACTTTCAGTTAGTGAGAGGGGAATCTATCACCATACTTTCCCTTAAACATGCCAATTGGACTTTTATTAAGTACAATACTTAATAAAATAATTTTTTTTTTTTTAATGGAGAGTAGACAATGCATTGTGGATGCAGTATCGGCAGCTCCCATTACTCTTGCTTCTCTTTATTTATCCCTCAGTCCTCATTTTTAATGTGTGATTTTTCTGACAAAGGGAGAAGAAAAGCTGTATTCTAGGTTAGCAGTATTTTGCAGAACAGTCGCCAGAGATGTCGGAAATTTTCTGTTTTTATGTCTATCCTTGTAGCCATGTCACTAGTAAGGGTGCTGGAGGTAAACGTTTTATCTGGGCTGAACTTATCCGCCTGATCGTCAGGGACCCTAACCTTGGATTAATATCAGCAGGTGAAAAGTACTGGGGCTGCTGTATTGCCATTTGGTGAATGAATTCTGGATCATGCAGTAGCTTCTGGTGGGGCCTCTCGATGCCATATTAGTGGGTAATTGTTACAGCTTTACCTTATCATGTGTTACAAAAAAAAAAATGAATTTCTTCGTTTCTATTTCTCTCTTACTTTCCCTCTCTGCCCTGCTTCAAGCAAGTCTGTCGACCTAATCCACAAATCTCAAAACTCCATCATGAAAAGTTTCAAGAAAAAATACACAATTAAACCCGGTTCTCCAACTTCCAACATAGACCCTCACTACCATGTCTCCTTCTCCAACATCAGGGGTCTATGTTCCAACCTTCCAGAGGTTGAAACCCAATTACAGGAGACTAAACCAGACCTATTGTTCCTAAGCAAAACTGGCATTTGACAGACTATTTCCCTAGATGAGTTCGTAATAAAAAGATACTCTAACTTAACTTCCAAATCTGACCCCCAAGATCGCCATGGGCATGGAAGATGTGCTTATATTAAAGCTGGCTTTCCATGTGGTAGGGACATCTCCAGAGAAGATCCTAACTTACACTATATGTTATATGTGCTTCTGGGTTGCACTTGCTCACACTATTGTTCATGAACCCACCCGTGTTCCCAATACTGACGGCCAATATGCAAGTCTCCTAGACCTTTTTCTCACAACTTGCTCTGAACTATGTTCAGTTTCCGTTCTGTCTCCACTTGGATCTTTCAACCACTCTGTTGTATCAATTAAGATAAAAATGAAATGTAATAAGTCCCCAGACGTACCTCCCCATTGTACAGTATATCGACACTATGGGTGACTGAGATAGCTTCTGTAGATTTATATCAGATCTAGCTCTGCGTTCGATGTTTAAAAAGGATATGTCCTCTATAGTATCAGACCTGACGGAATGTATAGGTATAGACCGTTTCATACCCTCAAAAAAGTTCCAACAAAAACCTAACAGCCATTGTGCACAGAAATCACTTTTTCCATTGCTTCCAATGTAATAGATGTACTGAGACTAAAACCACTTTCAGAACTGCCAGCAACAACTGTTAAAAAGTAATAAAGAATGCAAGAGAGTTGTATGCTCAGTCCATCAAGTCCAAAGTAGCTGAGCAACGGCTTGGTTCCCACCAGTTTTGGCAAATAGCAAACAGAATCCTGAACAGAAGCCTGTGCTCTATCCCAATTATCGTCAATGGACCTGAGGTAATCTTGTCAGCATCAGACAAAACCAAACTCTTTGCCAAGAACTTTGTAGCTAATTCTACCCTTTGCGACCAAGGCTGCCAACCCCCAATATTTCCTCCTGTATCAGAAAACACGCTATGTGATATACAAATATCTGTACGTGATATTGCCAAGCTGATCAAAAACCTTGATTCCAGTAAAGCAATCAGCCCTGACGGCATTCCAATTATAATACTCAAAATCTTCAACCAGAACTAGCGCCCATATTTCCAAAACTGTTTAAGCATTGTCTTAAGGAAAATTGCTTCCCATCACCCTGGAAAATCTCATCAGTATGCTCTGTATTTAAGAATTCAGGTGATCGGTCATCTCCCTCTCAGTACAGGCCACTAAGTCTCCTGTGCGTCATGAGTAAGTTGCTGGAACCTGTGTTAAATAGAGAAGTAATCAACCATCTCAGTAAAAATAACCTTCTTAGTGACACACAATATGGTTTCCGTTCTGCTAGATCTACAGCAGATGTGCTTACAGTTATATCTCATAGGATTAGGATCTCTTGAGGAGGCAACCTTTCTAGGGCAATTGCTCTTGAGATATCAAAGGCCTTTGATAGGGTATGGCATAAAGTTTTACTTCACAAGATATCTAGCTATGGTATAGCTGGAAATGTCTTCTCAATTATTAAATCATTTCTCTCTGACAGGTTCATAAGAGTAGTAGTTGATGGGCAGAAATCAGAAGCTCACAGTATTTATGCTGGAGTCCCTTAGGGGTCCATCCTAGGCCCAACTCTCTTCCTGATCTACATTAATGTACTTCCAAATCACATCCTTACATCATTCATAAACATTTATGCTGATGACACTACAATCTATGGTAGCGCATCTAAGACAGTAAATGACCAAGTTCTCTCTGATTCTCTCTCCTCTGATCTTGAGCATGTGGTACAATGAGGAAAGAAATGGCTGATTACTTTTAGTGCATCTAAAACCAAGCTTTTATCTTTACATCATAAACGCTCTGATCCCCATCTGGCATCAATTGAAATGAATGGCTCTTGTCTTGGGGAGGCCTCATGTTTTGACAAGCTTCTGAGCTTGACCTTTACTCCTGATCTGGAAAGGAACACATACATCAAATCCATTGCCAAGGCCGCTGGAAAAATGGTCGGATCCTTCTATCGATCCAGTAGATATCTCACTGCTGATACAATTCTCTACCTATATAAGAGCCAGGTACGTCCAAGGATGGAGTATTGTTGCCACATTTGGGCAGGAGCTACTAGAAAAGACTTATCCTGCCTTGATAGAGTTCAAAATAGACTTTGTAGCCTCGTATGAGATGTCCTTTTCTTTTCTCTGCAACCTCTATCTCACAGAAGAGATGTTGCGAGTTTGTCTTTGCTTTATCATTAAGTACTCGACTGAGCTTCAATCTATGGTCCTCGCTCACCAAACTTTCACGAGAAACACTCGTCTAGCTAAAAACACTATCAATAATTCACCCCCCCTCTTTATCTGTGCCTAAACCTAAACGTAGATTCCCTGAACAAAGCTTCTTTCTTAGAACTGCATGCATGTAGAACTGTCTCCCGTTTTCCTGCTTTCCAGCTGACTACAATATGGTTATCTTCAAGTCCAACGTAAACAAGTTCTTGATAAGCCGTTCCACTTAAGTTAACAAATTTACCGAATTTCCATTACTAACGATTACTATATTGTCCAATTGATTACTGTACACTCTTTAACCCTTATCCTCGAGTGGCCTTTGGGCCTTGATAAGTGGTGATACCTATGTAAAAAAAAGAGCATCATTTCTCTTCATATTAGGTGTCTTCTAATAAGTTTCCAGACTTTTTTCGTATGAGCACTTTTATTGATAGTACATACATGAAACTCTAGTCTCCTTCAAAGTAATCTCCTCCAGCTGCAGTTCACTTGTTGTATCATTCCAACAACTTCTGAAAAGCCCCATGGAAGTTCTAAGAAAATATATTTCATTTTTCTTGATTCTATCATTTTCATTCATTTTTCTTTCCTTCATTACCTTCGTTTGTTTTTATTCATTTTTCTGCATTCAATTTTTTTTAGTTATTTTTTTTATTTCCTTCATTTATTTTCATTCCTTTTTCTTAATTCAATTTTTTTCATTCATTACAATAATTTTTCTT
>NC_136494.1:43585215-43640215 GCF_053919585.1 Euprymna scolopes
AAGGATTTTGTTTCAACCGTGGAAAGTATGCCATCAATTCTTTTGGTGCAATTTACGATCAGAATGGTATGTACCCTGATCCCAGCAAGGTAACAGAAATGAAAATGTTACCTAGTCCATTGAACACCATTGACCTGCAGAGGGTGCTGGGAATCAGCACATATGCCACCTTTCATTCCCCACCTGTCAGATGTCACAGCACCTTTAAGAGATCTAAAAAAAGAAGTGGAGTACCAGTGGACAGAAAATCACCAGAGACCCTCCAGCAAGTCAAGGATCTCATTTGCAAAGATATGCTGCTGCCGTACTTCACAGCAAACTGTTATCTGGGTCGATGCGTAAAGTACAGGACTTGGTGCCACTATCCTTCAAATCTTTAACAGAGACTGAGCAACGCTATGCCAACATAGAGCAGGAGCTCCTTGCAGTTGTTTTTGGCTGTGAACGATTCCGGACTTATATGCATGGAAGTGCGTTCCAGGTGGAAAGTGATCATAAGCCTCTGGAAATGATCAACTTAAAAAATTTGATTGCAACTCCACCTCGCCTCCAACGCATGCTGTTATGTTTGCAGGGATATGACATGACAACCGTATATCACCCCGAGAAAGATATGGCACTGGTGGATGGATTCTCAAGGCTACCAACCAAAAAAGCTAAAGAAGCTATTGACTTGGACCTGAGGGTAGATTTTGTTCAATTTTCAACCCAAAAACTGGCTCAGTTAAACCAAGCAACAAATTAGGATACCACACTATGTGAATTGAGGGAGATTATTTTAAGAGGTTGGCCTGACACACTCAGAGAAGTGGACAAAAATATGAGACTTTATTGGCCCTATCGGGATGAACTGTCCATCGAAAATGGCATATTATTAAAATCAAACCGAATAATAATACCCAAATCAATGCAACAAGAGGTATTACAGAAAATACATTATGGACACCAGGGGATGGAGAAATGTAAACTCCGAGCAAAAGGTTGTGTTTTCTGGCACAACATTAACAAAGACATAGAAAACATGATACAACAATGTACCATTTGTCAGCAGCACCAAAAAGCGCTGATGCCCCATGAGATTCCTGTGAGGCCATGGCAGATAGTGGTCACTGACTTATTTCATATCGACGGTTTCAATTTTATGCTCATTGTTGACTATTATTCCAAGTTTCCATTTGTGAGATTGCTGAAGGAGTTCTCCAGTCATGAAGTCATCATACAAAGCAAATATTTGGAGAACAAGGAATTCTAGAGAGAGTGATAAGTGACAATGGTCCACACTTCGGCTCTATTTATTGCAAGCAATTTGCTATTGGTTTCGTAGAACCATCGGCCATTTTATGCAAAAGATACACATGCCAATACTATATGCACTCACATCACTTGTGACGATAATGTCTAAATCTGGGTTGTAATTGATCAGGAATAGTTCTGATGTGAGCACCTCTTTTAGCTTTTCGAATGTCATCTTGCATTCCGTGGTCCAGTTCCAAACCTTGTTCTTCCTAAGTAGTTCATTTAAAGGTGTGCGCAATGTGTGTATATTAGGAATGAACACTTGATAGTAATTAATTAAGCCTAAAAAATTTGGCAGTGTTGTCAGGTTGTATAGCTCAGGCATATTTTTTATTACTTTGGACCTTTCTGCATTGGGCCGTCTACCATTCCTAACAGATAATGATAATCCTTAAGTGCTGCATGCAACCCAGTCGAGAAGTCTGCACAGACTCTGATATTCTTCAATTTTTTCTTTACATACACAGTGGGAGCAGCTCACTCGCTGTAGACAATTGGGATCAAAATTCCTGCTTTGACGAGTCTGTTTAGTTCTACGTTAATCTTTTGTATAGAGGCAAATAGTATGGTATGGTATGGTTGGAGAACGATTCTTTCTTTAGTTTTTCAGCTTCGGCTGTAAGGTTGTTCACTTTTTGACAAAAATCGCTAATGGGTGAGTCCCAGAGTTCAAATTTTTTAATCCAGGCTGTCTCAAAAAGATTAATAGTGTTTTTTAATACAAACATCTTGAGATTAAGTGTTCTTCCTTCAGCGTTATGTTAGTGGTAACCTCATCTTCAAATTTTATTCTTTCTCCAGTTATTGAATGAGCAACTTTCTTGGTTCTCATCACCTTCGGTTTTCTGATTTTGCACTAAGTATGGTGGTTTATGTTGGACAAATTCGAACCACTGTCAAACTGAAGTCTAACATTCTTGTCCTCAATTTTTACCATCATGTACTTCCATACTTTTTTATCCTCTGCTTGAGTCCTCATTGTTTTTACATAGCTCTTTTGCTCTGCAATGTGAGGCTTTGTGTCCGTTGTGTCTGCACCAATCAATTTCCAGGATCAGTATGGACAATCCTTCTGCCAGTGCAGTTCTCCACATCCTTGGCATGGATAATGGGATAACTCAGGCTTCTTTTGGGATTTTTCCAGAGGGTTATGTTTGGTTTTCATTCGACTGTTTGCAGAGTAAGAGATTTTGTTACTTCATACCTTTCTAATGTGTGCTACACCTGCCTCTTCTATATTTTTGGAGTCTTGCTTCTCCAAGATGCTTCTTTGGCATTCCTCAGCCAATTATTGAAGGGTTGTATTTGGTTCCCTTTCCAACCTGTTTAGTGTCTGGCATCTGAGTTCAGCATCCTTGGTCGACACTAAGTCTTGAATGAAAATTAGGACCTTAAAGTTTATAGCCTGAAGTCGTCACAGTGTTTATTTATGACTGAAGCAAATATTGTGTAATCTTGGTCTTCTTTGCGTGTCAGGTTGATGCATTTCCATCTTTTATAGTATAAGCTGATTTTTGGACAGTATAATTCCATCAAAGATTTCAGTCTTGTCGAAGGACAATTCACTCATCTGTTTAGGGATGATGCAGTCCACGAACTTATTAAGTTCCGCAGCTCCCAATTTTTGTAATAAAAGATGAACCTTTATCTGCTCACTCCATGATTTACGATCAATCCTGAATATGTCACCAAATCTGCGAAAATAGGCTTCAAATGTCCACTCCTTTTCCAGACGATAGTGAAATGTTTCTAATGCTGACCAGATCATGGTTTGGGAAAAAACATTCTGGTCGGACTCGTTGCTGTTTTTCTTCGCTATTACTTTAGTTAGTAATTCCAATTCTGTCTTTCCCTGCATCTGCATTTCCAGTATTTTTCGCTGAATTACCTTCTTTCCTCTTCTCTTTCTCTTCTTTTTTTCTCTTTCCACTTCTTTTTCTCCTTCTCGTCTTTTCTTTCTCTTTATTCCTCTTTTCTTTCTCTTTCTTCTTCTCTTTGTTTCTGTAATTCCAAAATCTGAGTCTGCTGTAAAGTATCATTTCAACTAGTTGACTTGAAAGCTCTTCCATTTTGAAAAATAGACTCACAAGACAAATCTAAGTCTAAGAAATGCTAAACAGAAAAATCGTGATTTTATGGAGACGATATGACAAATTAATATTCACGAAGAAAAAAAAGTCACGTACATGTGGTTTTAAAAGAAAAAATTTTCAATTTTCCACAGAGAACAAAAGACAATTGAGAATTATTTTAACTCTTTCGAGAAGAAAAAAAAATACAAAGAATTTTGAGTCTAAAAAAATTTGGAATAATAAAACGAATAGAAATCCCTTTTCATAGCAAAAATCCAGTTGAGTATTCACGTTCTTGTCCTGAATTCTCGTAATAGAGTGAATGCAGTTTTGATCCTTCATATAGTTTATATACATTTTTTCTTTCCTCGTTGTTTTACCGAGAAAACGAAAATCATACAGACTATCGACAGAGAAATTTTTAGGTCACAGTAATAAAAAAATTTTTTCAAATGTATACTGTAAAACGAAAATGGCTTCCTGCAAAGAGGAAAAATTAAGATATTTTCACAAGCGAAAGTCAGCTAGCCTGCAAGAAAAAGCTAATTTCTATTTTTCCTTTTTTTTTTTTTTTCGTTTGCGTGTTTAAAACCAAAAATGTTCACTTTCAACAAACAGTCCAAAAATTAAGGCTTTTGGATAAAGAAAAACATTCTAAGACAATAAAAATGTCTTCTTTCAAATTTGAAAACCAAAAGTTAGAAATGGATTAGGTCAATTCTTAGAACCCAGCATTGTAGATATTTTTCTACTCACGGCTTTTTGAAAAATAAACTTTTCAGAGGTGAGGTCGTTTTTCATTGTTGAAAAAACTTTGTGGAGCCAATCTTTACTTTTTCAAAGGTAGAAAAATACGAGTTTGTTGATCGTTTATACAAAGGAGATTCTTGTTGGTCCGTTTTCAAATCCATATATCGCCAATGTGGTGGTCCTTTTTGGAGGTAACAATATTAAGGGGAAATAGTCCTGGTGTTCACTGAGAGGCATTAAACTATGTGTGTGCTCTCTGCTCGACGGCAGAAATGTCTGGCTTATATAGTGCCAGACGAATCCACACTATCATAGATATATGCATGTTAACTACCCCAGAACAATAATGGGCGAGAACTCAAATGTAGACAAAGTATAAGTAGTGAAATTACTGAGGTTGTCTAGAAGTTTTATTGCCTTAGTGATACCAGTTCAGGCAGAGAGTAGGGCAGATGCTGGTGTTATTGCAAGAGTGGAAAGAATAAATTCAAAAAAAATTTCTATTGTTACTAACCACCACTGTTGACTAAGGGAAGAGTCTATCAAGAATATGTATGCAGTGTGATGATATATGGAAGTGAAACCTGGCCAGTAAGAGTTGAGGACATGTGCTGCATGGAGAGAAATGCTATCAGAATAATACAATAAATGTGTATTGTGAGTCTTAAAGCCAGAATTAGATATGATGACCTTAAACCAAGATTAAATCTGGACAGTGTTAAGAGATGTGTGCAGAAGAGAATACTTGTGATGGTATGGCCACAAAAGATAAAGTAGTAGTAGTAGTAGTAGTAGTAGTAGTAGTAGTAGTTCAAATCTTATCAGATTCATTGTGGTCATTTACACGTTAATATGACTAAGAAAAGTATGAATCCTCAATTCCTCACAGATATGATTTTAATAGCAACTTATATTCAATTAATCATATACAATGAATTATTTACAGTAGGTTGTATTTTGGTATTAAATAACCGAAAAAGCGTTTATAATAGAAGCTTTTAAAGAAGAATACGAAAACATAACACCAATTTGTATATTTATAAAAGAATGAGTTTTACTTTAACCTTTGAACATTATTGAGTCGTTTTTCTATTTTTATCAATATTCGAACTCGTCATAAGATGACGACAAGAATCACAAGTAAAATCCATATTAATTAGAATTATCCATTAAAGAAATTGATTATCATATTGGAAATTCAAACTATAGACACGATATAATTTTCAAAGAATCACAAAACTCTTTAAAGTCAATAATCTGCAAGAAAAGGCCATTAAGCATCTTAATAAAATCATTGAGAGGAAGAATACCAATGTCTAACAGTTGGATATTTCTTTAGAAAGAAAATGTGAAGCAAAAGCGAAAGAGATCAGCTTGAAATGAAAAACAAAACAAACAGAATGAAGCAATATCATCGGACATTAAGCATGAGTATTCATTGCAGCGGAAGGCCATATAAAATAGATGTCAGGAGGACATATGTCTCCTAGTGAGTAGTCAAACAGTCACTTTGTATGGGTGGAGAGATACAGGAAGGGAGTGAGACAGATTTAAGTCGCCTTGATCTGCAGTCAGCATTGCGATGTTGATGGGGGGCATGCACAAATGGCATGGTAAAACGCAAGCTAGCAATGAAGGACCGGCTGTACATGGTAAACATCGTTAGCAGCACCATGTGTTTGAGCAGGGTTGTTTTTTTTTTTTTGGTGAGGGGGGTCTACAAATGTCGTGTTCTGCAAATTGTGCACAGGTGCAATTCTGACATTGGCTCACGTTTGCAACATGTATACAACAATCATCAGCATTAAACAGAGAATGATCATTTCCAGTTCCAAGAAGATGCAGTTCTTGTACATCTCTGTATTAAGAACATTATCAGACATTTTGCTAGGTGTTTGTGTATTGCATTACTATAACTTTTATTCATTGCATATTGAATTAGCTTTTACTATTAATCGATTTTGTAGTTAAGTCAACAATGCAATAGCATAAAATAAATTAATATTTTTAATCCTATTTTAAAAAATACTTTTTTAAAATTAGATCCACTGCAACGCATTTGTAAGCAAGTTAGTTATTATCAAAAAGGAAGACTGAAAATTCTTGAAGTTAATTTGGCTTTAAAAGTTATGTATTTTCATACTTGAATACATGAATTTTAAAGCCATTGAAAGTTTTCAAAGTTATTTCCATCCAATGATCGCATAGAGATTATTTTAACTTGTTTGAATTTTTATAACAATTTGCTTCAATTGATAACTTAATGACGAAGCGATGCCATAATCATACAATATAATTTTGCAAATCCTGTAAAAAATAATGATTTTATCAAATGGCGTAGTTTAAAAAATAATAAAGTAAAAAAAAAAAACACCCAAGTAACACCGGATGAATACAATCACTTTGATATCATATGTTATAATTGGTTTTATATTTGTAATATTACCCAGTTGTAAAGCTGTAATGCTTTTCATTTCTTTATTCGTTTTGTTTCCTTTTTTTATTTCAGGAGAGGCGATGCTTCTTCACGTTTATATACTTTTATTTTTAGCACAAAACAATATTGAAGACGATTTATCGTAGACAAACTTTTCATTCTATTTTATTCATAACAGATGAATGTTTTAAATGCTCGGGGAAAAATAACCTAAACAAAGAACTGCATAAAGGAACTTGCTGAAGTAGTTAAATTTTATATTATCAAGAGTAAAAGACAACACAGAAAACTCAGGATATGTGTTTAAAATGTAGCTGATTACAACAAATGGGTGAAGCAGATGATTTGAAGTTTGTTGCAGATCTTTCAGATCTAGAAGTTAACAAAAGACCAGTTTGAGACTCAGGGTAGTGCTCCATTCACAGAATTCTAAGGAGACCCTCCTGATCAAACTTACTATACCTACTAAATTAAGAATATAGATGACCATGTTTACAAGGCAGAAAAGCATGCCGACTTGGACAGACATCTGAAAGACACTGGATTCAAAACCAAGATTTTCACAGTTGAGGTTGGCATCAGAGGATTTTTTTTTTTTTTTACATGGGGATAACCATTTATCAAGGCCCGGAAGCCACTCGGAGATAAGGGTTATTTTGTGTACAATAATCAATGGAATAATATTGTACTAATAGTTGGTATTGGAGATTTAATAGTGCCTTACTTAAGGCGGCGATTAATCAGGAATTTGTTTATGTTGGACTTGAAGACGTCCAAGTTGTAGTCAGGTGGGAAACAGGCAAATGGAAGAGAATTCCACAGGCGTGCACTTCTCAGAAAAAAGCTATGTTCATGGAATCTACGTTTTGATTTAGGCACAGATAAAGAGTGGGGGGAAATTACTGACAGTGGTTTTAGCTAGACGGGTGTTTTATCATGAAGAGCTGACGAGCGGGGACCAGAGATTAAAGCTCGAACGAGCACTTGCCATGGAAATAACAATAAAACAAAGACAGGCTCGCAACGTCTCTTCTGTGTGAGAGAGGTTGCAGGGAAGAGAAGAGAGCATCCCCCACTAAGCCACAGTCTATTTTGTACTTTGTCAAGGCAGGATAGGCTGTTTTTTTTAAGCTCCAGTCCAGATGTGGCAGCAGTACTCGATCTTTGGACGTACTTGGCTTTTATACAGATAGAGAATTGCATCAGGGGTGAGATATCTTCTGGATCGGTAGAAGGATCCCACCATTTTCCCAGCAGCCCGGGCAACAGACTTGATATACATGTTCCATTTCAGATCAGGAGTAAAGGTCAAACCCAGGAACTTGTCAAAACATGAAGCCTCCCCAAGACGAGAGCCATCCATTTCAATTGATGCTAGATGAGGAACAGATCGTTGATGATGTAAAGTTAGGAGCTTGGATTGGAAAGCTCATCTCCATACAGCCTCATGAAACAGTTATTTGTCCCTGGAAGAAGCAGGATGAGAACCTTGAAAGCCATGGAAGTAACAAGTCTTACTTGCTTGTGTTGGATATCACCAACAAAGGTTGGGTCATCCTCTTCCCTGATTTGAACAGCATCTTCATTAGATGTTGCACAGTCTCCAAAATCTTACAATCTCCAGATATTCATAATGCCACTGTCAGACTAAAGATCTGATGACTAGTGACTGTCTCAAGGTGAACTTTCACTGTTGTCAGCCATGTTTTAATCTGTCCCCTCTCACTACTTCTGCCAATGTTGAAATAGATTTGGCACCATAGATTGGACTGAAAATTTGTCAGCAGAATTATGTAAAACATGACCAAGCCAACATGGACGTATGAACAAAAGATTGCTACCAATGTGTGTTTATGTGCAGTTAATGCATACAGTGGAATTTGAGGAGCAGCATCTCTTTAGGATGCAACAAACTTAATGATAAAATCCTTTTAGTCGCCATCAACCTGGCCATATTTTAAATTACATATTTTGGCACAAAATACATCACTGTTAGACTTAGGGCATAATATTAGTTTCTAGTTTGATTCTAAAATTTAATCAGAATCGATTTTGCAAAAGAAAGTAGAATAAGTGAAGTTAATATACATTGTGATTTACTTTTTACCTTCATTTGTGGCAATAATTTGGGTCCAAATATATTTTTGAAATTTTATTATTTAATAATATTTATTCTTTTAATATAACAAAATGTTACATATGTTTTCTGAGTGTCTAAGAATAAATGTAAGAATAAAAATGGAATAAAAAATGGTGATAGTATAAAAATAGTACCATAAAAATGAGTTTTATCTTTTAGGTAATAAAATATCTGTGTTCGAAAAGTATTCAAATAAACAAATAAAACAAATTTTCTCTGTCATTTTCAGTAATAATAATATCATATCTTCAATAATAATAATAATAATAATAATAATAATAATAATAATAATGTAATGATAATATCATATACTCAATAATTATAATAATAATAATATTAATATAATGATAATATCATATCTTCAATAATTATAATTATAATAATGTAATGATAATATCATATCTTCAATAATAATAATAATGTAATGAGGATATCATATCTTCAATAAAGATAAAAATCATAATAATGAAATGATAATATCATATCTCCAATAATAATAATAATCATAATAATAATGATGTAATGATAATATCATATCTTCAATAATAATAATAATAATAATGTAATGATAATATCATATCTTCAATAATTATAATAATAATAATGTAATAATAATATCATACCTTCAATAATGATAATAATAATAATAATAATAATAATGTAATGATAATATCATATCTTCAATAATATTAATAATATTATTAACAAGAATAATGTAATGATAATATCATATCTTCAATAATATTTATAATAATAATGTAATGATGATATCATATCTTCAATAATAATAATAATAACAATAATAATAATAATAATGTAATGGTAATATCAAATCTCCAATAATCATAATAATAAAAATAATGTAATGACAATATCATATCTTCAATAATAATAGTAATAATAATAATGTAATGAAAATATCATATCACTTATTATAATAATAATATTAATATAATGATAATATCATATCTTCAATAATAATAATGTTATGATGATATAATATCTTCAATAATGATAATAATAATAATGAAATAATAATATCATATCTCCAATAACAATAATAATAATAATAATAATAATAATGTAATGATAATATAATATCTTCTATAATTATAAAATTAATCATAATGTAATGATAATATGATATCTTCAATAATAATAATAATAATAATAATAATAATAATAATAATAATAATAATAATGGAATGATAATATCATATCTTCAACAATTATAATAATAATAATAATAATAATAATAATAATAATGTAATGATAATATCATATCTTCAGTAATAATAATAGTAATAATAATAATAATGTAATTACAATATCATATCTTCAATAATTATAATATTAATAGTGTAATGATAATATCATATCTTCAACAATAATAATAATAACAATGTAATGATGATATCATATCTTAATAAATATAATAATAATGCAATGTAATATCATATCTTACATAAGTATAATAATAATAATAATAATAATAATAATAATAATAATAATAATAATGTAATGATGATATCATATCTTCAATAATAATAATAATAATGTAATGATAATATCATATCTTCAATAATAATAATGATAATAATGTAATGATAATATCATATCTTAACTAATGATAATAATAATAATAATATCTTCAAGAATAATAATAATATTAATAATAATAATGTAATGATAATATCATATCTTCAATAATAATAATAATAATAATAATAATAATAATAATGTAATGATAATATCATATCTTCAATAATAATAATAATAATAATAATAATAATAATAATAATAATAATAATAATGTAATGATGATATAATTTCTTCAATAATAATAATAATAATAATAATAGCAATAATAATGTAATGATAATATCATATCTTCAATAATGATAACAATAATAATGTAATTATAATATCATATCTTCAATAATGATAATAATAATAATGTAATGATAATATCATATCTTAAATAATAATAACAATAATAATAATGTTATGCTAATATCCTATATCCAATAAACAAAATAATAATAATAATGATAATAATAATAATGTAATAATATCATATCTTCAATAATAATAATAATAACATATGTAATCATTTAATTATAATATCATATCTTCAATAATAATAATAGTAATATCATATCTTCAAAAACTATAACAATAATAATAATGTAATGATAAAATCTTCAATAATAATAATAATAATAATAATAATAGTAAGTATAATGTAGTGATAATATCATATGTTCAATAATTATAATAATAATGATGAATGATAATATCATATCTTCAATAATTATAATAATAATAGTGTAATGATAATATCATATCTTCAATAAGTATAATAATAATGTAACGATAATATCATATCATTCAATAATTATAATAATAATGATAATAATGTAATGATAATATCATATCTCCAATAATAGTAATAATAATAATAATAGTGTAATGATAATATCATATCTTCAATATTATTAATAATAATAATTATAATAATAATGTAATGATAATATCATATCTTCAATAATATAAATAATAATAATAATAATTTAATGATAATATCATATCTACAATATAAATAATAATATTAATAATAATAATAATAATAATAATAGTTAAATGATAATATCATATCTTCAATGAATATAATAATAATAATGTTATGATAATATCATATGTTCAATAATTACAATAATATTAATATTTAATGATAATATAATATCTCCAATAATAATAATAATTATAATAATAATAATGTAATGATAATATAATATCTTAAATAATAATAATAATGATAATAATTTAATGATAATATATCTTTAATAATAATAATGTAATGATAATATCACATCTTCAAATATTATAATAATGATAATAATGTAATGATTATATCATATCTCCAATAATCATAATAATAATAATAATAATAATAATAGTAATAATAATGAAGTGATAATATCATATCTTACATTATTTATAATAATAATATAATGATAATATCATATCTTCAATAATAATAATAAAATAATAATAATAATAATAATGTAATGATAATATCATATCATCAATAAGTATAATAATAATGATTATGTGATGATGATATCATATCTTCAAAAATTATAATAATGATAACAATGTAATGATTATATCATATCTCCAATAATAATAATAATAATAATAATAATAATAATAATAATAATAATGATGCAATGATAATATAATATCTCTAATTATAATAATAATGTAATGATAATATCATATCTTCAGTAATAATAATAATAATAATAATAATAATAATTAATTTAATGATAGTATCATATCTTCAATAATAATAATAATAATAGTTTAATTGTAATATAATATCTTCAATTATAATAATAATGTAATGATAATATCATATCTTCAATAATAATAATAATAATAATAATAATATTAATTCAAGGATAATATCATATCTTCAATAATAATGATAATAATAATAATAATAATAATAATTTAATGATAATATCATACCTTCAATAATAATAATAATAATAATAATAATAATAATAATAATAATAATGATTTAGTAATAATATCATATCTTCAATAATAATAATAATAATAATAATGCAATGATAATATCATATCTTCAATACTTATAACAATAATAATAATGTAATGATAATATACCTTCAATAATAATACTTATAATAATAATAATAGTAATAATAATGTAAAGATCATATCATATCTTCAATAATTATAATAATAATGTAATGATAATATCATATATTCAATAAGTATAATAATAATAATGTAATGATAATATCATATCTTCAATTATAATAATAATAATAATAATGTAATGATATCATATCTTCAATAATAATATTAATAATAATGTAATGATAATATCATATCTTCAGTAATAATAATAAAAATAATAATAATTTTATGATAATATTATATCTTCAATAATAATAATAATAATAATAATAATAATAATAATAATAATAATAATAATAATAGTTTTATGGTAATATCATATCTTCAATAATAATAATATGGTAATGATAATATTATATCTTCAATAATTATAATAATAATAATAATGTAATGATAATATCATATCTTTAAATAATAATAATAATAATAATAATAATAATGTAATGATAATATCATATCTTCAGTAATTATAATAATAATGGTAATAATGTAATGATAATATCATATCTTTAATAATTATAATAATAATAATAATAATAATAATAATAATGTAATGATAATATATCTCCAATAATTATAATAATAATAATAATAATAATAATAATAATAATAATAATAATAATAAAAATAATAATAATAATAATGTAATTATAATATCATATCTCAAATAATAATAATAATAATGCTAATAATGTAATGATAATATCATATCTTCAATAATCATAATAATAATAATAATGTAATGATAATATATCTTCAATAATTATAATCATAATAATAATAATGTAATGATAATATCATATCTTCAATAATTATAATAATAATGATAATGTAATGATAATATCATAACTTCAATAATTATAATAATAATGATAATGTAATGATAATATCATATCTTCAATAATTATAATAATGATGATAATGTAATGATAATATCATATCTTCAATAATTATAATAATGATGATAATGTAATGATAATATCATATCTTCAATAATTATAATAATGATGATAATGTAATGATAATATCATATCTTCAATAATTTTAATAATAATGATAATGTAATGATAGTATCATATCTTCAATAATTATAATAATAATGATAATGTAATGATAGTATCATATCTTCAATAATTATAATAATAATGATAATGTAATGATAGTATCATATCTTCAATAATTATAATAATAATGATAATATAATGATAATATCATATCTTCAATAATTATAATAATAATGATAATGTAATGATAATATCATATCGTCAATAATTATAATAATAATGATAATATCATATCTTCATTCTTTAAAAAGAAACATGAAAAGCAAATAAAGTGATACAAAATTGTAACGAAAAATTCTTCTCAAAAGAAATGTTTATTAAATGATGAATGAAACCGAAATTTTATTTACCCTTCAAACGCTCTGTCTTGTCTACCCAGTCGCCAATAATTGCTCCCAACAAAAAGAGCATCACTCCGGATGTTAACCCATAAGTAGCTGTGAGACGTAAACTCTTAGGTGAAATGTCAATGAGGAACAACCCCACGGCAAAGGACCACATGCGATCTCCCTAGAAAATAAAACACCAAAGTGAAATTATGTGTCAGTCTTATTTCTTCCAGACTAGTTCTTTCAGTGTTTTTCTTGGTATTTCTTTCATTTTATACATTTGGAAGAATTGATGTGTGTGCATAATATTACTTGTAAACGCAAATAAATCCTATTCTATTTTTTTATTCATTCTCTTTTATTTAGGATTTAAGTAAATTAATGATAATAACAAAAAAAAGTCATATTATCAAACATTCTGATGACTCTTACCACGTTGCCCGATGAAAGGATAACACAACGCCAAAACAGATTCAATAAAGGATCCCCCCCACACACACACCTAAAAACAAATTAAACTACGGTTGTTAATGGGGGCTACTGACATCCCCGGAAAATAGCAGGGACTGGCAGCTGTGGCTAAAATGAAATCATCTGGCTTCCACTGTCGGACATTGTCTTGCAGTGGCAGCTAGTGAAAGCCACTGGTTGTAATTTTCAGTACTGGTGGTTACTGACTTGTTTGGGGCAATAACTTGTGGGTACTGGCGTCTACTGGTAAGCGCTGGCTCCTTTGCAACTGCCAATTGCCTGTGGTCATGGTGTTACTGCTGTTTTGAGGTGGTTACTTGTGTTTACTGGTGGACACTGCTTGCCTTTACAACAAAATGTGGAAAATGTATAGAAGTTCCCAGTCTCATCAATGAAAGAAGAGAAAATTATGAGTAAATATTAAAAGATTTGGCACCAGACTATTTTTTTATGGATTAATGCCCTCTTGCTGACTGATGCAGCCATGCACTGATCAGTCAGCTACCAGGGCGCATTGATTCAAAAGTCCCTTAAGGGACTATTTACCACTGTCAGGAACGATTCTTCAGCCAGGCACTTTTTCTTCATCACAAAAGAATTAAGGAAACACACTGAACCAATTTTTTCCTAAAAAAAAAATAAATCTTTTTCGTGATATTTTTCTCTTTGGCCAAACAAAAACCTCTAAGTAGTCACTTGACTCCAATTTAAAATACGCACACATCTATCTTCATCTATTTTAGGATCTTTAAAAGTATATTTCACCATTTTTTATTTTTATTTTTGTCTTTTAACATATTTTTCCCCTTTTGTTTTATTTCTTGTGTTTTCATGACAATGTTCTTTTTAAATTTTCGAACCCATGTTGGTCCATGATGAAATTTTTGGGCCGCTGCCAAGTGAGTTGCTCTGACAAATGAGGGAGCTGGCAGAAGATGTCCCCACTGACAGCGCCCTCATGAAGCAGCTTTTCTTTTTGAGGCTGCCATAACAAGCAAAAGCAACTCTGGCACTCATGCTGGAGAAGCATTCCCTTGACGTAATAGCGGCATCAGCGGATAAAATGATGGACTTCACTACCTTGTCCATCCCTCAGCCACAAGCCACAGCCTTTACATTTCTGCGGCTGCTAGGGATGCAAGCTGAGACGTCATATTTGTGGGTATACTTGACACTATTTAGCATCTCATCAGAGAGGTTATAAAACTAAGTGCAAGTAGGTCACATTTACCCAGACGCCGCTACAAAGATTGCTCACCATCTCCACACCATAATCGTCATTCAAACAAGCCAGGACTATGCTTTTATCATAGCCGTTATGACGCAAAGGTGTAAAATGTTATGACGCAAAGGTGTAAAATGTTATGACGCAAAGGTGTAAAATGTTATGATGCAAAGGTGTAAAATGTTATGATGCAAAGGTGTAAAATGTTATGATACAAAGGTGTAAAATGTTATGATGCAAAGGTGTAAAATGTTATGATGCAAAGGTGCAAAATGTTACGATGCAAAGGTGTAAAATGTTATGATGCAAAGGTGTAAAATGTTATGATGCAAAGGTGTAAAATGTTATGATACAAAGGTGTAAAATGTTATGATGCAAAGGTGTAAAATGTTATGATGCAAAGGTGTAAAATGTTATGATGCAAAGGTGTAAAATGTTATGACGCAAAGGTGTAAAATGTTATGACGCAAAGGTGTAAAATGTTATGACGCAAAGGTGTAAAATGTTATGATGCAAAGGTGTAAAATGTTATGACGCAAAGGTGTAAAATGTTATGACGCAAAGGTGTAAAATGTTATGATGCAAAGGTGTAAAATGTTATGATACAAAGGTGCAAAATGTTATGATGCAAAGGTGTAAAATGTTACGATGCAAAGGTGTAAAATGTTATGATGCAAAGGTGTAAAATGTTATGACGCAAAGGTGTAAAATGTTATGACGCAAAGGTGTAAAATGTTATGATGCAAAGGTGTAAAATGTTATGATGCAAAGGTGTAAAATGTTATGATGCAAAGGTGTAAAATGTTACGATGCAAAGGTGTAAAATGTTATGATGCAAAGGTGTAAAATGTTATGATGCAAAGGTGTAAAATGTTATGATGCAAAGGTGTAAAATGTTATGATACAAAGGTGTAAAATGTTATGATGCAAAGGTGTAAAATGTTACGATGCAAAGGTGTAAAATGTTATGATGCAAAGGTGTAAAATGTTATGACGCAAAGGTGTAAAATGTTATGACGCAAAGGTGTAAAATGTTATGATGCAAAGGTGTAAAATGTTATGATGCAAAGGTGTAAAATGTTATGACGTAAAGGTGTAAAATGTTATGACGCAAAGGTGTAAAATGTTATGATGCAAAGGTGTAAAATGTTATGATGCAAAGGTGTAAAATGTTATGATGCAAAGGTGTAAAATGTTATGATGCAAAAGTGTAAAATGTTATGATGCAAAGGTGTAAAATGTTATGACGCAAAGGTGTAAAATGTTATGATGCAAAGGTGTAAAATGTTATGATGCGAAGGTGTAAAATGTTATGATGCAAAGGTGTAAAATGTTATGATGCAAAGGTGTAAAATGTTATGATGCAAAGGTGTAAAATGTTATGATGCAAAGGTGTAAAATGTTATGACGTAAAGGTGTAAAATGTTATGACGCAAAGGTGTAAAATGTTATGATGCAAAGGTGTAAAATGTTATGATGCAAAGGTGTAAAATGTTATGATGCAAAGGTGTAAAATGTTATGATGCAAAAGTGTAAAATGTTATGATGCAAAGGTGTAAAATGTTATGACGCAAAGGTGTAAAATGTTATGATGCAAAGGTGTAAAATGTTATGATGCGAAGGTGTAAAATGTTATGACGTAAAGGTGTAAAATGTTATGACGCAAAGGTGTAAAATGTTATGATGCAAAGGTGTAAAATGTTATGATGCAAAGGTGTAAAATGTTATGATGCAAAGGTGTAAAATGTTATGATGCAAAAGTGTAAAATGTTATGATGCAAAGGTGTAAAATGTTATGACGCAAAGGTGTAAAATGTTATGATGCAAAGGTGTAAAATGTTATGATGCGAAGGTGTAAAATGTTATGACGCAAAGGTGTAAAATGTTATGACGCAAAGGTGTAAAATGTTATGATGCGAAGGTGTAAAATGTTATGACGCAAAGGTGTAAAATGTTATGACGCAAAGGTGTAAAATGTTATGATGCAAAGGTGTAAAATGTTATGATGCAAAGGTGTAAAATGTTATGATGCAAAGGTGTAAAATGTTATGACGCAAAGGTGTAAAATGTTATGATGCGAAGGTGTAAAATGTTATGATGCAAAGGTGTAAAATGTTATGATGCAAAGGTGTAAAATGTTATGACGCAAAGGTGTAAAATGTTATGACGCAAAGGTGTAAAATGTTATGATGCAAAGGTGTAAAATGTTATGATGCAAAGGTGTAAAATGTTATGACGTAAAGGTGTAAAATGTTATGACGCAAAGGTGTAAAATGTTATGATGCGAAGGTGTAAAATGTTATGATGCAAAGGTGTAAAATGTTATGATGCAAAGGTGTAAAATGTTATGACGCAAAGGTGTAAAATGTTATGACGCAAAGGTGTAAAATGTTATGATGCAAAGGTGTAAAATGTTATGATGCAAAGGTGTAAAATGTTATGACGCAAAGGTGTAAAATGTTATGATGCAAAGGTGTAAAATGTTATGATGCAAAGGTGTAAAATGTTATGACGCAAAGGTGTAAAATTTTATGATTCAAAAGTGTAAAATGTTATGATGCAAAGGTGTAAAATGTTATGACGCAAAGGTGTAAAATGTTATGACGCAAAGGTGTAAAATGTTATGATGCAAAGGTGTAAAATGTTATGACGCAAAGGTGTAAAATGTTATGATGCAAAGGTGTAAAATGTTATGATGCAAAGGTGTAAAATGTTATGACGTAAAGGTGTAAAATGTTATGACGCAAAGGTGTAAAATGTTATGATGCGAAGGTGTAAAATGTTATGATGCAAAGGTGTAAAATGTTATGATGCAAAGGTGTAAAATGTTATGACGCAAAGGTGTAAAATGTTATGACGCAAAGGTGTAAAATGTTATGATGCAAAGGTGTAAAATGTTATGATGCAAAGGTGTAAAATGTTATGACGCAAAGGTGTAAAATGTTATGATGCAAAGGTGTAAAATGTTATGATGCAAAGGTGTAAAATGTTATGATGCAAAGGTGTAAAATGTTATGACGCAAAGGTGTAAAATGTTATGATGCAAAAGTGTAAAATGTTATGATGCAAAGGTGTAAAATGTTATGACGCAAAGGTGTAAAATGTTATGATGCAAAGGTGTAAAATGTTATGATGCGAAGGTGTAAAATGTTATGATGCAAAGGTGTAAAATGTTATGACGCAAAGGTGTAAAATGTTATGATGCAAAGGTGTAAAATGTTATGATGCAAAGGTGTAAAATGTTATGATGCAAGGGTGTAAAATGTTATGACGCAAAGGTGTAAAATGTTATGACGCAAAGGTGTAAAATGTATATTTTCTAACCAGGGAAACTAAATTGTGGAAAGACAAGCACGGCAAACTTTCCACAAAATTCACACAACCGTGCCTACTCCATTAAAGACTCCCTATCCCAAGCACGTTGCTTGGTTGATACCAGAGCTGCTTGCAGTATCTAACCACTGAAACTCTTCACTGAGAAGCCTCCAGTGGCGCCCATCACACTGCAAGCAGTAAATCACTCTCCCATTCCTACGTATGGTCAAATTTCTCGTTCTCTTGACTTGAAATTGTGTAAATCAACTTGATAGTGGATATGCAGAAACACGGCTGATAGATGCTAATACAGAACTTTCCATCCCAGGTTTGAAATCAAACACATCATCTATCAGCCCAGTATTTTCTGTTGCTGCTGCTGACAACCCATACCAAACACTATTTCACTCCTACCCAGAGTCAACTAACTTAAATTAGATCTAGTCAAAACTTATTAAATACCTGTGAATCCATACGACATTCCAAATACTGCAGTAACAACTCCATTCGAACTGTTTGAATTTTTAACTATGCCCTTCAGTTTGCAAAACACAACTAGTACCTTTCAACGCTTCATGGAGGAAGTAATGCATGATTTAGACTTCGTCTATAACTATATAGATGACATTCTCATGGCAAGTGCCTCACCTGAGGAACATGTCACTCACCTCCACCTATTGTTCGAACAGTTTCAAAAAGACCAAGTGAGGATTAACGTGAGGTAAATGTGTTTTTGGTGTTTCATCACTAACTTTCTTGGGTCACACCATCAGCCTTGAAGGTATATCTCTTACCTGAAAAGGGGAAGGCTCTACAAGACCTTCAGCTACCCACTTCACTTCTGTCGTTTGCGTGACACTGCTGTCCGAACTTTCACTTTCTGGTTACCACTTGACGCGTCTTCTCTCCACTCCAGAACGAACTTCTGCAACTTTAGCTTTTCTCTCCCCGAATCCGACTTTTCTTTTCTACAAATAATACTTCTCTGCTCGCAATCTAACTTCAGAATGCCTTCCTTCCCCAAATCATTCCTCTTTTATCTCCAATTAGGAGCATCTCATTTGCATACCTCGTGGTCACCCTGTAGGCATATAAAGAAACAGGGAAGCCATTTTTGTTTCTTCCTTCTTCATTATGAACGCGAGGTAAGCCACACAAAAACGTGGTCGGTCGTTCTTGTTTCTTTTTTCTTCATTTACACCACACGCCCCCCTGATCTTCGAGATCAATAGGATACTTCGTAATCCTCCATCCAAGCAGGCCGCCTCCTCTCACATCGAGGCCTCTGGGGGACAACTTCTCGGGGGTTAACGTTTTCAGGTTCACTACAACGCGGGCCTAAGTCAGGTCGAGCAGCATCATTTGCTTCTCGGTGGCCCTCGATTTCCTCTTCTTCACTGCCCTCACTGCATACCGGCAATGTCACACGACGCAGGTCTAAGATATGCCGGGGAATGCCATTCACCATCACATTGTTCTTCGACTGCAATCCTGTTACGACCCCTCTTTTCCAACGAGTGGTATACTGTGCATTGGGGGGTTTCACCCACACCTCTTCACCTACTTTGATAGTGGCTTCTTCACTCTCAATTCCTGCTGTTTTGTTGCACGGATGCCGCCACTTATATGTGAAAACGGCCCTATGAGGCACAGTTGTCTCATCTTGTTTGGTCTTCGGCGAGATGTTATACCAAAACACCGCCTCTATGGGTGATACATTGCTTTTTTCCGCAGCGGCTTTAATGGTGCAATGATTCCTCTCCACTATTCCGTTGCCATTCGGCCGATACGTTGCTCTGAAAAATTGCCTTACTCCCCACTTATCGCACACCCCTTTAAAGGCTTCTGATCGGAAAGCGGGGCCATTGTCCATTAAGAGTTCCTCAACCGGCCCTCTCTCCAAAAATATCTCCTCGATGACCCCTCCGATCGCCCATGCAGCTTCTGCCCTGATCTCTCTCCAGATGGCAAACCTTCCCGGTCCACAGTCGACCATCGACAGATACAATTTGTGACGATAGTGTGTCACATCAATGGCCAATCGCTTCCAGTCCTCCGCAACGTGTAGCTCTCCTGCTTCGTGTCTGGACGGTCCAGGGTCAATTGATTGGCACTCTCGACAGTTCTCCACCACCTCCCTAACCTCCTCCTCGGTGGTCTCCGGGTAAACCTCTCTGGCTAGGAATAACGTTCGTTCTCGACCAAAGTGGTGCATTTCGTGTGACTCTTTGACTTCTTCCCCTGCACAGCATACCGAGGAGACCTCCTTTCCCTCCTGCAGCCAGGCCTTCTTCACGCATGTCATCGAATTCGCCTTGTTTTTTTCTGACGGGACCAACACAACAGATACTCTCAACTGGAATTCCGCTATCAGGTCGGTGAGCGCTCCGAGTCTGCGCTTGATCAGCATTTCCGCAGCACCCCTGGTCTTAACTCTCTTATCGCCAGTTACTGCTGACCAAATCCACGACACTACCATTGCTGAATCGGTTTTGACTTCAATTATTTTCAATCCCCATTTCAGGGCCAGATTGATTCCTTTTATAGCGGCATCTAGTTCTGCTACGTTGATATGGGAGAAGTCGTTGTTTTTTCTTAGCCAAGCCGCATCTTCCACAGTTACACCTCCTATCTCTAGTACGACGCCCAACGCCAGGTTACTGGCATCGCACCAAACCACACCCGCGTCTTCGCCGCTGACATACCATTTCCCTTTCACTGGGTCCTCATTCCTCACTCTCGCAATGACTTCTTGCAGCATGTTCATGACCTCCTTCGTCACACGGCCCTCCCAGCCATCAGTGCCTGTTTGTCGTTTAATAAAGCTGCATGCTATCCTGAGCCAGCCAGCGATAGGATAGTGCCCGACCAGCCTCCCGCAGACTGAGAAGAGTTCTCGCCTCGTCAGCTCAGATCCGACTTCGGGTATTGCATTCCCTCGTTCGAAGACAAGGCTTTCTTTTCCATCTCGCCTTAGTTTCAACCCCAGCACCGCTCCTCCATCTAGGGCCTCCGCCAGTTTTGCAGTTGACCCATACTTCTCGACATGGCTTCTTACTTTCTCTGCTGTCACCTCTGCCTCCTCCACCAGGATGTCGTCAATGTACGAACTAGTGGCCTCCTCCACTGTACAGTCTTTGCTCAGCACTGTCTTCAGCACGGCAGTCATAATTTTGGGGGCTGAACTCAGCCCAAAGCCTAACCACGTCAGACAATACACCCGCCCCTTGTACCGGACCAGTTGGTACTGCCAGAGTTTTTCATCTACATGGATCTTCAGATATGCTGATTTCAGATCGACAATCTTAGTGGCCCGCCCCATTCTTCTCCATTTCCTCATGACCTCCTCACGTACGTCGATCCCCGTTCCAGTGTGGCAGGCTACGTGTCTGTTCAATTCCCTAAAATCCAGCACGGGCCTAATCTTGTTTTTGGTAGGCTGAACAACCGCCAGTAGTGGCAACACTCCTTTTTCTTCCCCTGTCTACGGTTTCAGAATTCCTTCTTTTATCCACCTCTCCACTTGTTCCTCAAATCCTTTTCTTATTTCTCCTCGCAGGGTGTTTTCGTAGCAGCCCACCTTATTCTGTAGTTCTGGGGGCCCGGAGATCCATTTCCATTCCACTGTCCACCTCATGCCATCAAACTTCGCCAGGAAATCTTTGTCCTCAATGCAGCAAACCTCCGGTTTTGGGGTTCTAACGGTTCTATCACCTTCCACTCCTGCCATCCCCACTGCGCTGAGACGTCCAAACGTCACTTGGCCCCCTCTTAACGTAGCGCCCCCCAGTCGGTTAATTGCACTCATACCTATAATCACGTCGACACCACCGACCAGATGATTCAACACTAGGGCTTGCAGTCCAATGGGCACCCCTTGCACCATTACTTCCGCTGTCGTCTCTCCTAGGCATTTCACATTCCTGCCATCCACGGTCCTAATAATCCTGGTTCCACTCCATGACCTCGCGACATTCCTCGCTAACAACATTGTAGTGCAGCCTATGTCGACAAGGGCTATGGCTCTCTTCCCATTGACTACCACCGGTAACCGAGGCAATGTTCCATCATGCGCCATTTCCACATAGAAGGGGTAACCACTGGCGCAATAGCTCCCCTTCACTCGTTTCCCTGGTCCCGTGCAGCAACACAATAGCGGCTAATATGCCCCACTTGTCCACATCGGTAGCACATGATCCCCGGTCTCGGCTCTTTGCAGTCCTTGATCAGATGAGGACCCTGGCATCGGAAACACTTGATGGCAGGTCTCCCCTCCTGTTGCCTCGCTGGCTGCCTCTCATTCAAGTGAGGCCTCATGCACATATTTTCACTCACAGCTGCAGCCACGATTGGGCTTTTAACATTTTTCACTAGGACTCTGGCGTGGACCAAGAGATCGTCCACTTCCATAGAATGGATCCCCGTGATTCTCTGCATGCTCGCAGAGATTTCCTCTGGGAAGCCGTTCACTAGGTACAGCTTTACCGTCATCTCCAGGCTCCTCTCCACGTAACCAGCCAACCCTGCCAGTCTCCTGATCTCTGCCGCAAAGACGTCAACGGACTCGCCGGTCCACCTCAAACTTGACAGCTTGCCAAGTGCTTCAAATGGGCCCTCAGCGAAGGCCAATTTCAGCCTTTGCTCCACTAAGGCAAGGTCTTCCTTGTCTTCATCTCGCATCTGCTGGTAAATCGTGAGGGCTTCCCCCTCTAAGTATAGCGGCAGCAGGGTGACCACATCTTCTATCTTTTGCAGCTTCGCTACCATTTTTAATTTCTCCAGCCACTTAATCAGATCACCCTCCCCAGTAAAGGGTCTCAACATCTGAGTGCTCAGTATCCACTCAGCCATGTTAATTTGCTTGATGCGCCGAAATAGCTTGTCGTTTGCGTGACACTGCTGTCCGAACTTTCACTTTCTGGTTACCACTTGACGCGTCTTCTCTCCACTCCAGAACGAACTTCTGCAACTTTAGCTTTTCTCTCCCCGAATCCGACTTTTCTTTTCTACAAATAATACTTCTCTGCTCGCAATCTAACTTCAGAATGCCTTCCTTCCCCAAATCATTCCTCTTTTATCTCCAATCAGGAGCATCTCATTTGCATACCTCGTGGTCATCCTGTAGGCATATAAAGAAACAGGGCAGCCATTTTTGTTTCTTTCTTCTTCATTATGAACATGAGGTAAGCCACACAAAAACGCGGTCGGTCGTTCTTGTTTCTTTTTTCTTCATTTACACCACAACTTCACCAAGGTACTTCCATGGTCTGTTGAACAAATGCTACATTCTACACCGTGTAGATCTCCTGTCTCCTCTTTCTGACTTATTACACAACAGGAAGAAGAAAAGTGAACTAATTTCATTGAATGATATTCAACAAAATGAAGCAGAAGCTAACGACAACATCATTACTCACACATCCTGTCCTGGATGCCCGGTTGTCACTGGTCGTGGACGCATTAGGCACAGCTGTATGTACAGTGTTGCAACAACAACACCAACAACAACTACAACCACTTGCTTATTTTTTGAGGCAGCTGAAACCAGCAGAACAATGTTACAGCACGTTTGGCCATGAACTCCTGGTGATGTACCTTGCAGTGAAACACTTTCAGCATTCACTCGAGGGTCGTCAATTCACCAATTGGATTTTATTTCACAGTTTACCAATGATATCCGTCACATATCAAGCAAACGGAATGCTGTGGCAAACATCTAGTTTCACCTTTCCATAAATTCTCTGTCCTCACCTTCAGATATCGATCTACAGCAGATGGCCTTAGACCAGCCACTGCCATCACCTGAATTTGCAACTTGCAAATTCACATACCTGCCTGTGCCCACTTTAGACACGCAGATCATCTGTGACACCTCAACAGATTCATATACAGGGTGGTCAAAAAGTCAGGTAACATGTTAAAGGTAGAAAAAACAATATGATCCATTATAATCTCTATTCGTTTAATATTATTTCTTGGATGAAATTTTTCCACAACGATGGATTGGTCGCCGTGGCTCAGTTGAATGGCCAGCCAGATCTCCGGATCTTACCCCTCCTGATTTCTGGCTTTGGGGCTATGTAAAGGATAGCGTTTATGGCAAGAAGCCTGATACAATAGCGTCTTCAAGTTATTTATTGAAGAGGAGATTGCGCGGATATCAGCTGACATGATTACACGTGTTACACAATCAGTGGTTAATCGCTTCCAGCGATTGATAGAGAGAAATGGACGACAATTAACAAAATAAACATATTTCATGTTTGTTTCATTTTATATTTCAATGTATGGTACTTAAATATACGTGTATTGCTAATATCGTTTTTCTTTAAAATGTTACCTGACTTTTTGACCATCCTGTAGACTTTTAGTACCAATGACTCATCATAGGGTTTTCTTTGATATCCCACATAACCTGGCACACCTTGGACACAAAGCCACAGTGAAGCTGATTACAGCTAGATTTTTTCTGGTCAAATATGAGACATGATATCATTGTCTGGACACATTCTTGTATATCCTGCTAACAGTCAAAAGTGCACAAGCATATCCATGCACCTCTTGGAACATTCAGTACTCTAGATGCTCTGTTCAGCCATGTTCACATTCATTTGGTCAGACCATGGCCAGTCAGTCAGGGATTTACTTAGCTCCTGACCTGCATAGACCATTTCATACGGTGGCCTAAAGCCATTCCCCTGACAGACATTTTGGCTGAGTTTGTAGTGCAAACCCTTATATCAGGCTGGATACCACATTACAGAGTTCTCACCACTATCACCACTGACCGTGGCATACAGTTTAAATCCCAACTCTTCCAGAAACTTTCCAGGATTTTAGGGATCCAACATCTTCGCACAACAAGCTATCACTCTGCTTCTAACGTAAAGATAGAATTCCATTGCCAATTGAAAGCAGCACTACGTGCTTATCCTGATCAGCAGCAATGGAGCAAATACATACCTGTTGTCCTTCTTGGCTGTCTTAGAAAAGACTCCACCTTACACTAGTCCTTATCGTGTTGTTTCATGCACTAACAAACTTTTCACCCTTGACATAAGTGATAATAAAGAGACATTGACTATTGACAAGGTGAAAAGAGCCACACATACATACACACAGCATCAACATACACCTGAAGTGAACACTCCACCATACGTAGTTGTTAACCGGTACACTGGACAAAGAGATTGTACAAGACTGTACATATAAAAAAGAACTTTGATATAATTCTTGCCTTTATCCTCCTCCCCCTGCAAAATGGACATTTTTAAACACTTTTCACAGAAAAGACATTACCTCACTCCCACCCAAATAAACATTTTTTTCCGTGGAAAATAATAACTTTTTCACTGAAAAATCAGAACATTTTTAAATAAATTAATTACATTTTTTTCTGTAACTCGAATATTCTTTCCTATTTGCTTTTTTCTCTAGGAACGTTTCTTTTTCTTTCTATCGGCTTTCCGCCTAAGCAGGGGGTGATGTAGCAGTCACCATAACAGACTATTTTCTCATAGATTTATGCTCCTTACTAACTGATGCAGCCACGGACTGACCAGTCAGCTACCAGGGAGCATTAATTCTATATGTCCCCCTTAAAGGACTTAAAGGACTATTTACCACTTTAGAGAGCCAGCAGAGGAGTTCAGACAACCAAAGAACACAGTTCATATCATCTTACTACATATGTTGTGTTTTTGTTTTTATTTATGCATGAATTCATCTGCATCATCACCATAATCATCATGAATCAACTCCCAGCTATGGGCAAATACCTCCACTGCCTTATGAATACTTTGGAAAGGCAAAGGCTTAGGGAGTAAACCGTGGCAAAAATCTGGTTTGAAGTTCTGATAGGCTTATGGTGAAGCACTGCAACTCCTGTAAATGTGCTGGTTACCATTGTATTGGCTTGACTTTCTGTTGAACTTTGTATGCTAGGCCAAAGGGGGACACTGGTAACTGGGCAAACCTAGATGTCTTTATCACCTTCCCATGATATAACGTTCAATACTGACGTTAAATTTAGAATTAGGTTAGACAAAGGAATTTTTTTCATCAATGAATAGAAAAACGTTTTTGAACGATGAGAAAATGTTATCAACATGTAATTTGATACGCATTGATTTGCATATCAATAAACCTCTGGTCACAAAACGACGCTATAAAAAGACTAAAGTCGAGAGAGCAGCGCAGTCAAGTTCTTTAAACCGAATTAAAAAGGGTGGAGTGTGGAATGTTGTACCAATGCTGAGAAAATTTCTTTTTTTAACTACAAGCTATTTCGACCTGAAATATAAAGTAGATGTGACCGAGACGAAAGTCGGATTTTAAAAATTGAAAACGTTGATAAATGAAAATATTAAACAGTTCAAATTGAACTTTGAAAATTGAAAGCGTTAAGAAAAGGGAAAGATGAAACGATTCCTGTTGAATTTTGAAAATTAAAATGATCGATAAATGAAAAGATTCCAATGATTCACATCAAATTTTGAAAATTTGACGTGAATCATTGGAATCTTTTCATGACAAATTTTGAAAATTGAAATCATCAATACATGAAAAGATTCCAATGATTCTCATCAAATTTTTAAAATTGAAATCGTCGAGAAACGAAAAGATTCCAATGATTCACATCAAATTTTGAAAATTGAAATCGTCGACAAATGAAAAGATTCCAATGATTCGCATCATATTTTGACAATTGAAATCGTCGAGAAACGAAAAGATTCCAATGAGTAACATCAAATCTTGAAAATTGAAATCGTCGATAAATGAAAAGATTCCAACGATTCACATCAAATTTTGAAAATTGAAAACGTCGATAAATAAAAAGATTCCAATAATTCACATCAAATTTTGAAAATTGAAAACGTTGATAAATGAAAAGATTCCAATGATTCACATCAAATTTTGAAAATTGAAATCGTCGATAAATGAAAAGATTCCAATGATTCACATCAAATTTTGAAAATTGAAATCGTTGATAAATGAAAAGATTCCAATGATTCACATCAAATTTTGAAAATTGAAATCGTTGATAAATGAAAAGATTCCAATGATTCACATCAAATTTTGAAAATTGAAAACGTCGATACATGAAAGAATCCAATAATCCACATAAAATTTTGAAAATTTAAAATGTCGATATATGAAAAGACTCCAATGATTCACATGAAATTTTTAAAATTGAAATCGTCGAGATATGAAAAGATTCTAACGATTGTCGTCAAATTAAGAAAATTGAAATCATAGATAAATGTAAAGATTCCAATGATTCACATCAAATTTTGAAAATTGAAATCATCATCGATGATTTCAATGTATGAAAAGATTCCAATGATTCACATCAAAATTTGGAAAAGTAAAAACGTCGATAAATCAAAAGATCCCAATGATTCATGTCATATTTTGAAAATAGAAATCATCATGGATGATTTGAATTAATGAAAGGATTCCAATGATTCACATGAAATTTTGAAAATTGAAATCATCGAGAAACGAAAAGATTCCAATTATTCACATGAAATTTTGAAAATTGAAATCATCGAGAAACGAAAAGATTCCAATGATTCACATCAAATTTTGAAAATTGAAATCATCGAGAAACGAAAAGATTCCAATTATTCACATGAAATTTTGAAAATTGAAATCGTCGAGACATGAAAAGATTCCAATTATTCACATCAAATTTTGTAAACTGAAAACGTCGAGAAACGAAAAGATTCAAATGATTCACATCAAATTTTGAAAGTTGGAATCGTCGAGAAATGAAAAGATTCCAATGAGTCATGTCAAATTTTGAAAATTGAAATCGTCGATAAATGAAAAGATTTCAATATGATCCACATAAAATTTTGAAACTTGAAAACGTCGATACATGAAAAGATTCCAATGATTCCGATCAACTTTTAAAAATTGAAATCGTTGAGAAATGAAAAGATTCCAATGACTCACATCAAATTTTGAAAATTAAAATCGTCGAGTAATAAAAAGATCCCAATGGTTCATATCAAATTTTGAAAATTGTAAACGTCGATACATGAAAAAATTCCAATGATTCAAATCACATTTTGAAAATTGAAAACATCAATACATAAAAGGATTCCAATAAGTCATATCAAATTTTAAAAATTGAAATCATCGATACATGAAAAGATTCCAATAATTCGCATCAAATTTTGAAAATTGAAATCGTCGAGAAATGGAAAAATTCCAATGATGCGCATCAAATTTTTAAAATAGAAATCGTCGATAAATGAAATGATTCCAATAATTTACATCAAATTTTTTAAATTGTAAACGTCGATACAGGAAAAGATTCCAATGATTCACATCAAATTTTGAAAATTGAAATCTTCGAGAAATGAAAAGGTTCCAGTGATTCACATCAAATTTTAAAAATAGAAATCGTCGATACATGAAATGATTACAATGATTCATATCAAATTTTGAAAATTGAAAACATCGATACATGAAAATATTCCAATGATCCAAATGAAATTTTGAAAATTTAAAATATCGATACATGAAAAGATTCCAATGATTTTAAATCAATGGAATTTTTTCATTTATCGATGATTTCAATTTTCAAAATTTTATGATAATCATTGGAATCTTTCATTTATCGACGTTTTTAATTTTCAAAATCTGATGTTAATCATTGGAATCTTTTCATGTATCGACGATTTCTATTTTTAAAATTTGACGTACATCATTAAAATCTTTTCATTTTTCAACGATTACAATTTTCAAAATTTTATTTGAATCATTAGATTCCAATGATTCACATCAAGTTTTGAAAATTGAACTCGACTAGAAATGAAAAGATTCCAATGATTCACGTCAAATTTTGAAAATTGAAATCGTCGAGGAATGAAAAGAATTCAATGATTCACGTCAAATTTGATAAATTGAAATCATGATCGATATTTTCAATTCATGAAAAGATTCGAATGATCCACATCAAATTTTGAAAATTGAAATCGTTGAGAAATGAAGTTTCCAACGATTCACATCAAATTTTTAAAATTAAAAACGTCGATAGATGAGAAGATTCCAATGATTCACATCAAATTTTGAAAATTGAAAACGTAAATACATGAAAAGATTCCATTAATTCAAATCAAATTTTGAAAATTTAAATCGTCGAGAAATGGAAAGATTCCAATGATGCACATCAAATTTTTTATATTGAAATCGTCGATAAATGAAAAAATTCCATTGATTTACATCAAATTTTTAAAATTGTAAACGTCGATACATGAAAAGATTCCAATGATTCAAATCAAATTTGGGATATTGAAATCATCGATAAATGAAAAGATCCCAATGATTCACATCAAATTTTAAAAATAGAAATCGTCGATACATGAAAGATTCCAATGTTTAACACCAAATTTTGAAAATTGAAAACGTCTATACAGGAAAATATTCCAATGATCCAAATAAAATTTTGAAAATTAAAAATATGGTACATGAAAAGATTCCAATGAGTCACATCAAATTTTGACAATTGAAATCGTCTAAAATTGAAAAAATTCCAATCAAATTTTTTATATTGAAATCGTCGAGAAATAAACAGACTCCAATGATTCACGACAAATTTTGCAGATTAAAAACGTCGATAAATGAAAAGATTCCAATAATTCACATCAAATTTTGAAAACTGGAATCGTCGATAAATGAAAAAATTCCAATGATTCACATGAAATTTTAAAAATTGAAATCGTCGAGAAATGAAAAGATTCCAATGATTCACATAAAATTTTGAAAATTGAAATCGTTGAGGAATGAAAAGATTCCAATGATTCACATCAAATTTTGAAAATTAAAAACGTCGATACGTCACATTTTGAAAATTAAAACCATCGATAAATGAAAAGATTCCAATGATTCATGTCAAATTTTAAAAATTGATATCATCGATAAATGTGAAGATCCCAATGATCCACATCAAATTTTGAAAATGGAAATCGTCGAGAAAAGAAAAGATTCCAATGATTCACATCAAATTTTGAAAATTGAAATCGTCGAGAAATGAAAAGATTCCAATGATTCACATCAAATTTTGAAAATTGAAATCGTCGATAAATGAAAAGATTCCAATGATTCACATCAAATTTTGAAAATTGAAATCGTTGATAAATGAAAAGATTCCAATGATTCACATCAAATTTTGAAAATTGAAATCGTTGATAAATGAAAAGATTCCAATGATTCACATCAAATTTTGAAAATTGAAAACGTCGATACATGAAAGAATCCAATAATCCACATAAAATTTTGAAAATTTAAAATATCGATATATGAAAAGACTCCAATGATTCACATGAAATTTTTAAAATTGAAATCGTCGAGATATGAAAAGATTCTAACGATTGTCGTCAAATTAAGAAAATTGAAATCATAGATAAATGTAAAGATTCCAATGATTCACATCAAATTTTGAAAATTGAAATCATCATCGATGATTTCAATGTATGAAAAGATTCCAATGATTCACATCAAAATTTGGAAAAGTAAAAACGTCGATAAATCAAAAGATCCCAATGATTCATGTCATATTTTGAAAATAGAAATCATCATGGATGATTTGAATTAATGAAAGGATTCCAATGATTCACATGAAATTTTGAAAATTGAAATCATCGAGAAACGAAAAGATTCCAATTATTCACATGAAATTTTGAAAATTGAAATCATCGAGAAACGAAAAGATTCCAATGATTCACATCAAATTTTGAAAATTGAAATCATCGAGAAACGAAAAGATTCCAATTATTCACATGAAATTTTGAAAATTGAAATCGTCGAGACATGAAAAGATTCCAATTATTCACATCAAATTTTGTAAACTGAAAACGTCGAGAAACGAAAAGATTCAAATGATTCACATCAAATTTTGAAAGTTGGAATCGTCGAGAAATGAAAAGATTCCAATGAGTCATGTCAAATTTTGAAAATTGAAATCGTCGATAAATGAAAAGATTTCAATATGATCCACATAAAATTTTGAAACTTGAAAACGTCGATACATGAAAAGATTCCAATGATTCCGATCAACTTTTAAAAATTGAAATCGTTGAGAAATGAAAAGATTCCAATGACTCACATCAAATTTTGAAAATTAAAATCGTCGAGTAATAAAAAGATCCCAATGGTTCATATCAAATTTTGAAAATTGTAAACGTCGATACATGAAAAAATTCCAATGATTCAAATCACATTTTGAAAATTGAAAACATCAATACATAAAAGGATTCCAATAAGTCATATCAAATTTTAAAAATTGAAATCATCGATACATGAAAAGATTCCAATAATTCGCATCAAATTTTGAAAATTGAAATCGTCGAGAAATGGAAAAATTCCAATGATGCGCATCAAATTTTTAAAATAGAAATCGTCGATAAATGAAATGATTCCAATAATTTACATCAAATTTTTTAAATTGTAAACGTCGATACAGGAAAAGATTCCAATGATTCACATCAAATTTTGAAAATTGAAATCTTCGAGAAATGAAAAGGTTCCAGTGATTCACATCAAATTTTAAAAATAGAAATCGTCGATACATGAAATGATTACAATGATTCATATCAAATTTTGAAAATTGAAAACATCGATACATGAAAATATTCCAATGATCCAAATGAAATTTTGAAAATTTAAAATATCGATACATGAAAAGATTCCAATGATTTTAAATCAATGGAATTTTTTCATTTATCGATGATTTCAATTTTCAAAATTTTATGATAATCATTGGAATCTTTCATTTATCGACGTTTTTAATTTTCAAAATCTGATGTTAATCATTGGAATCTTTTCATGTATCGACGATTTCTATTTTTAAAATTTGACGTACATCATTAAAATCTTTTCATTTTTCAACGATTACAATTTTCAAAATTTTATTTGAATCATTAGATTCCAATGATTCACATCAAGTTTTGAAAATTGAACTCGACTAGAAATGAAAAGATTCCAATGATTCACGTCAAATTTTGAAAATTGAAATCGTCGAGGAATGAAAAGAATTCAATGATTCACGTCAAATTTGATAAATTGAAATCATGATCGATATTTTCAATTCATGAAAACATTCGAATGATCCACATCAAATTTTGAAAATTGAAATCGTTGAGAAATGAAAAGTTTCCAACGATTCACATCAAATTTTTAAAATTAAAAACGTCGATAGATGAGAAGATTCCAATGATTCACATCAAATTTTGAAAATTGAAAACGTAAATACATGAAAAGATTCCATTAATTCAAATCAAATTTTGAAAATTTAAATCGTCGAGAAATGGAAAGATTCCAATGATGCACATCAAATTTTTTATATTGAAATCGTCGATAAATGAAAAGATTCCATTGATTTACATCAAATTTTTAAAATTGTAAACGTCGATACATGAAAAGATTCCAATGATTCAAATCAAATTTGGGATATTGAAATCATCGATAAATGAAAAGATCCCAATGATTCACATCAAATTTTAAAAATAGAAATCGTCGATACATGAAAGATTCCAATGTTTAACACCAAATTTTGAAAATTGAAAACGTCTATACAGGAAAATATTCCAATGATCCAAATAAAATTTTGAAAATTAAAAATATGGTACATGAAAAGATTCCAATGAGTCACATCAAATTTTGACAATTGAAATCGTCTAAAATTGAAAAAATTCCAATCAAATTTTTTATATTGAAATCGTCGAGAAATATACAGACTCCAATGATTCACGACAAATTTTGCAGATTAAAAACGTCGATAAATGAAAAGATTCCAATGATTCACATCAAATTTTGAAAACTGGAATCGTCGATAAATGAAAAAATTCCAATGATTCACATGAAATTTTAAAAATTGAAATCGTCGAGAAATGAAAAGATTCCAATGATTCACATAAAATTTTGAAAATTGAAATCGTTGAGGAATGAAAAGATTCCAATGATTCACATCAAATTTTGAAAATTAAAAACGTCGATACGTCACATTTTGAAAATTAAAACCATCGATAAATGAAAAGATTCCAATGATTCATGTCAAATTTTAAAAATTGATATCATCGATAAATGTGAAGATCCCAATGATCCACATCAAATTTTGAAAATGGAAATCGTCGAGAAAAGAAAAGATTCCAATGATTCACATCAAATTTTGAAAATTAAAATCGTCGAGAAATGAAAAGATTCCAATAATTCACATCAAATTTTGAAAATTGAAATCATCGAGAAATGAAAAGATTCTAATGATTTACATTGATGGAAAGGCACAAAGAGTACTGGAATCGTGAAAAGCTCAACTGCTACTCAAATTCCATAGAAAACCAACAGTGTTTATAAGCAAGAAATCAATGGTAAACAGCTGTTGCTAGAATGCAAAGTGATTTGCAATGCTTAACAGAAAAGTAAAAAGTAAAAAAAATCTTGTTAATTAGATTCCATGGAACTCAGAACCTGTTGCTGCAAATTAAATAAATCGAAGAGAATTGCAAGTTTTATAGAAAAAAAACCTTTTAAAATATTAAGTGGCACTAAAATAAATTGGTACCACTCTAAATGGTTGTGAAGGATAAGGAAAGATGGAAAGATTGAAGAGGAAGAGCACTATTCAGTTTCCAGTGTCTGTTGATTACCAGGTAACTGAACATCAGTTAACACTGGAATGGGTAGGTGATCATCAGTGGGCACTGGAATTAATAGCTGGAAACTAGAATCACTCGAATTAATAGCTGGAAACTAGAATCACTCGAATTAATAGCTGGAAACTAGAATCACTCGAATTAATAGCTGGAAACTGGAATCACTCGAATTAATAGCTGGAAACTAGAATCACTCGAATTAATAGCTGGAAACTAGAATCACTCGAATTAATAGCTGGAAACTAGAATCATTCGAATTAATAGCTGGAAACTAGAATCACTCGAATTAATAGCTGGAAACTGGAATCACTCGAATTAATAGCTGGAAACTAGAATCACTCGAATTAATAGCTGGAAACTAGAATCACTCGAATTAATAGCTGGAAACTAGAATCACTCGAATTAATAGCTGGAAACTAGAATCACTCTAATTAATAGCTGGAAACTGGAATCACTCGAATTAATAGCTGGAAACTAGAATCACTCGAATTAATAGCTGGAAACTAGAATCACTCGAATTAATAGCTGGAAACTGGAATCACTCGAATTAATAGCTGGAAACTAGAATCACTCGAATTAATAGCTGGAAACTAGAATCACTCGAATTAATAGCTGGAAACTAGAATCACTCGAATTAATAGCTGGAAACTAGAATCACTCGAATTAATAGCTGGAAACTAGAATCACTCGAATTAATAGCTGGAAACTAGAATCACTCGAATTAATAGCTGGAAACTAGAATCACTGGAATTAATAGCTGGAAACTAGAATCACTCGAATTAGTAGCTGGAAACTAGAATCACTCGAATTAATAGCTGGAAACTAGAATCACTCGAATTAATAGCTGGAAACTAGAATCACTCGAATTAATAGCTGGAAACTAGAATCACTCGAATTAATAGCTGGAAACTAGAATCACTCGAATTAATAGCTGGAAACTAGAATCACTCGAATTAATAGCTGGAAACTAGAATCACTGGAATTGCAAGAGTTAGTTGGAGCCGCTGGAAGTTGATGGAATGAGCTGAAGCCACTGGAGTCGCTGGAAGCTGCAGGAGTGAACTGGAGTCACTGGAAGCTGCGGGAATTGGAGTGGAAGGCTGTAAGCGGAGTCCCAGGAGGAAGACAGAAGGAGAGTGTGAAGTGTATATCGCATACAGATAGTTTGTAAGTCGTCCTAAAAAGAATAGTTTGAATCACATTAATAGTTTGTGGTAGTTAACCCTAAAAAGGGCTGTTTGAGTATTGCCGTTGCCCCTGGTTCCCAGGCTCGACAACTTGATGTGGAGTCAAGTCAGGATTAAAGTCTGCTAGGTCCTGACAAAATCGGCCGATTTGCTGAGAAGTCGGTCATTTTATGAAAAGGTATTTATGTTACAGGAATGGTGTCGATAAACAAACAAATGGCTATAATTAATACCTAATCGGATTTCTTATATGGTTAGGAAGTTACAAGTTATGGGGTTGTTGTTGCCAGTTGTGAGGTTTCGTTCACCAGTCTTAGGGAGGTGGTCATTAGTTTTTAGGGATGTGTTCACTACAGTTTTGGAGTTATACTTTACAGTGTTTTGTAAGGAGAGAAGTATTTTTAGAATGAGTTGGATTCAGAGAAATATTTTCAGTGAAAAGATTTGCAGGTTTTATATTTAAATGTGAGAACACAAGAGAGATTGTCATACATTAAACAAAACAAAATAATGAGTTAAGAAGACATATATTCAAAAAAGAGATAATTTATATATTCATTTAAAATGGAACATTTACAGCAATAGGAAAACAGAATATTCATAAATATTCTTAGAGTTCTTGTAAAAACAACAGGGTTTATTAGCTGAGACATTATAGGCAGTCTGGATCGATTAATTAAGAGATGTGAGTTTCAGGCTCAGGAAAATCATATTCAAAATTTCTCTGTTCATTTTTATATATGATAATTTATTGGAATTGGTTTATAAGAGTTAATGTTCATTTGGTTTTATCTTAAGATATTTCAGTGGGAAGATTCAATATATTTCAATGAATAAAGTTTATATAGATTAACAGATGATAATATGAGCTGTGTGTGCCTGTGTGTTCGGTAATGTTTGTGTGTGAGTGAAAGGAAATGTTTATTGAAAGAAAATCTGGCCCTCTTAAAGGGTTTGGATAGTTCCCACAAAGACCATTTCAAATAAATTCAGAAATTTTCTGATTAGTCTAAAATATAATTATTTGTTTTTATTAAGGACTAGCGGGGATACCCGGTGTTGCCCGGGTGTTTGCAGGTGTGTGTGGTGTTAAATAAAAAAGAACTTGGGTGGGGGGTGGGGTAGTAGGATCGAACCGGAAGCCCTGAGGCAAAGTTTGAAAATAAATCGGCCAGCCAGAATGATTTAGTGAAAGATGTTTGAATTTATTTAAAAACCAAATTGACAGGTGCATGGCCGGAAGTCGTCGAGCGTGACGACACCGACGACGCCGACGACGATATAGGTTTGTTTGTTATCAGCGAAGTAAAAAAAGAAAAATACGTTAACACTTAAGCGGGAAAAAAAACACAAAAAAAAACTAACGTAAGGCAAACGAACGATGAAAACAGAAAAACAAACACGTGAAAAATGGCTTAAATAAGCCTCTTTCGATATTAAAATTAAAAAAATCGGTGGGTACCCGGATGTTTTTGGGTGTGTGGTCGGGGGTAGATAAGTGAAGTAAAAAAATAAAAACAGAAAAACGAACATTACGTGAAAAATGGCTTAAAATGAGTAAGTTGCTGGAATCCATATTAAATAGAGAAATAGTCAACCACCTCAGCAGAAACAACCTTCTTAGTGACACACAATATGGTTTCCGTTCTGCAAGATCTACTGCAGATGTGCTAACGGTTATATCTCATAGGATTAGTGAATCTCTTGACAAAGGCTTCCTTTCTAGGGCAATTGCTCTTGACATATCAAGCCTTCGACAAGGTATGGCATAAGGATCTACTTCACAAGATTTCCAGCTACGGTATAACTGGAAATGTTTTCTCAATCATTAAATCATTTCTCTCCGATAGGCTCATAAGAGTAGTGGTCGATGGACAAAAATCAGAGGCTTGCAGTATTAATGCTGGAGTCCCTCAAGGGTCAATCCTGGGCCCAACTCTCTTCCTGATCTACATCAATGACCTCCCTAAACACATAAATCATTTGTTGACATCTATGCTGATGACACGACCATCTACGGCAACACATCAAAGGCTGTAAATGACAAAATTCTCTCTGATTCTCTCTCCTCTGATCTCGAGTGCGTGGTTCAGTGGGGGAAGACGTGGCTGGTTACCTTTAATGCATCTAAAACCAAACTCCTATCCTTACATCATCAACGCTCTGATCCCCATCTGGCATCAATTGAAATGGATGACTCTCATCTATGAGAAGCCACGTGTTTTGACAAGCTTCTGGGTTTGAATTTTATTCCTGATCTGAAATGGAACACGTACATCAAGTCTGTTGCCAAGGTCGCTGGAAAGATGGTGGGATCCTTCTACCGCTCCAGAAGATATCTCACTACTGATGCAATTCTCTATCTATATAAAAGCCAAGTACGTCCAAGGATGGAATACTGTTGCCATATCTGGGCAGGAGCTGCTAAAAACAGCCTATCCTGCCTTGACAGAGTACAAAATAAACTTTGTGGCTTAGTGGGGGATGCCCTTTTCTCTACCCTGCAACCTCTCTCCCACAGAAGAGACATTGCGAGCCTATCCTTGTTTTATCGTTACTTCCATGGCAGGTGTTCGTCTGAACTCCAATCTCTGGTCCCTCCTCGCCAAACTTTTACGAAAAACACCCGTCTAACTGAATCCACTGTGAAAAATTTCCCTGACTCTTTATCTGTGCCTAAATCAAAACGTGGATTCCATGAACAAAGTTTCTTTCTTAGAACTACACGCCTGTGGACTCTGTTCTGTCTGCCTGCTTCCCACCTGACTACAACTTGGATGTCTTCAAGTCCAACATTAACAAATTCCTAATGAACCGCCCCCTTAAGTAAACACTTCATCAAATCTCCACACTAACGTACTGTACTTGCAATAACCCTTATCCCTGAGTGGCTTCCGGGCCTTGATAAGTGACCACCGTGTAAAAATAAAAAAAAAACAACATTTTTTAAATCGAAAAATAAAAAGACATCTCACACCACGATTCGAACCCAAAAGGTTTAGATAATGAACCAACGCGCTAATCAACTGACCTAACGCGACGTATACGAAATTTGTTCAGTTTTTCAACTATTTAAAGTAAATCAGGTCATGACGTCATCTGACGCATGCGTAGAACCGGTCGAGAGGACCCTTTTTGTTGACCCCCCCCTGTCGAAAATTGTCGATTTTGGGGTGAAAAAATGAACGTTTTTGGCCAATTTTTCGATATTTTTTGAGCGAAGGATGGAACTTCGATATGATACCAAGTTTGCGAATTTTTGTTGTGTCTGTCGAGAGTTTTTAGCAGACACACAAACATACACACATACATACATTTTCGCTTTTATATATATAGACTAGCGAGGGGTACCCGGCGTTGCCCGGGTGTTTGTAGATGTGTGTGAAAAAACCCCGAAATGTGAAAAAAAACAGACTTTCTACTTTAATAGCTACTTTCCTCAAACTACTTGCCTTTAGAATTCCTACCCTACTTACTGTTTCCCTGACTGTACCAATATGTAAAAATTTAAATATAATGTAAACAAACATCTCACTGCATAACTTCCTCATTACGATGGCCCTATAAATCTGGTCCTTAATTCACAGTAACCCTATACGGTTCAGTTGCAATGTGCCTTGTTTAAGGGTGAATAAAAGTTTTTTTTAAAATTAAATGGAGACTTTGATATTATGGAAAGAATAGATAACATTTATTGGGTTAATAGATGTGGAATAGTTGAGGTAGAATGTTCTGTTTACAAGAGAAAGCCAAAGAAATATGGGAGAAGGTGATAAAGGATGAACTCGAGAAAACTGGCATAAGATAGGTTAGTTTGGAAGTTAATTTCTAAAAACCGTCCCACGTATGTCAGGATGTAAAACGGTTATGAAATCGATGATGATGATGATGATGATGATGATGATGATGATGATGAGGAGGAGGAGGAGGAGGAGGAGGAGGAGGAGGAGGGGGAGGCCGAGGCCTTTAGCACAGAAGCTTATATACGAGCATCCACAGGTCACTACTTCTATCTCCAATTACCTTCTTGAAAAACAAAAATTAAAAAGAAGTCAAATATTTCATAAATCTATACTTGTGAAAGGTACTGAAATATCACAATGACTGCAAAAAAGAACTGAGAGAGAAAAGATAACAAAATGCCAAGGTCTTATGTATGTTATGTTTTATATATGTTATTTATATTATGTCTTATATATCTTATGTATGTTATGTTTTATATATGTTATTTATATTATGTCTTATATATCTTATGTATGTTATGTTTTATATATGTTATTTATATTATGTCTTATATATCTTATGTATGTTATGTTTTATATATGTTATTTATATTATGTCTTATATATCTTATGTATGTTATGTTTTATATATGTTATTTATATTATGTCTTATATATCTTATGTATGTTATGTTTTATATATGTTATTTATATTATGTCTTATATATCTTATGTATGTTATGTTTTATATATGTTATTTATATTATGTCTTATATATCTTATGTTTGGCATGAAACAAAAACTGAAATTTTAGGAAAATCTCTATCATTCCAGTAATTATTGGAGCAATTGAACTCATTAAAAAGAATTTCAAAAACTACCTGGTGAATATACCCTGTATACCGAGTGCAAACAATTGCAGTTAAAAGGACGGTTAAAACATTAAAATATCAATTGCACAAAGAGACCATTAAAATTTTTCGGTTGGAATGTACGAGCGGGTAAATGTTTGACATCTGGTAGGATGACCCATCCCCAGCTAAAACTGAATGATAAGAAATAAAAAAAAAAGAATGAAATTGTGCTGAATATTTATGTTAACCGTTTGTTTTTATTTTGTTTTTGTTTTTAATAGAAGTGCATTCATTCCTATGTTTCTTTAAAAATGTACTTTATAGAATAAAAGAAAGCATTTCTTCCCATGATTCAATTCATCAATTTCTATTTGTTCTTAATTTAGTTGCCAGATTTTCATTGCATTTTCCTCATGATTTATGAGATTAACTGTTTCGATTATTTACATGTTCCGGACCTTTTTCTTCTCATCTTGGTGCAATTTTTGTGTCAGCATTTGTGATTTAATAAACGATTTGCTTTCAACTCTGATTTAGTGGATGACGTCAGACAGGGATGACGTCAACCCTTTATAATGTTATCCTTTAAGCTCGGAGACAAAGAAATATATAACAGTTTTGGTGAGATAGGTAGGTAAATAGATGTCGAAATAATTGGCAATAAATATATCGTTATTAAATGCTAAATATAAAATCAAAATGTCTTTTGACATAAGCCAGCTATGACTTCTACAGAATCCTATTCATAGATCATGTTAAGGTTATTAATTTAATGCTAATGCTGTGCAGACGGTTTAATATATGTATAAATGCAAGCGCCTGTATATGATTAGACACTTTATACACCGGTTAACTTATAATGCAACCGCTTTTCAATGGAACATTAGTCTTCAACATAAGTTACTAATGTTTGACGGCATGAATTTGCAAAGGAAATAAGAAAACGTAAATTAAAGTATTCATTAATGAAATGCGTACACTATTTTGCGTACATTTTTACGGCTTTTACTGCATTTCTTTTTAAAAAATGTATATATATATACGTTCTTTACATGATCGTATACATACATAATCTATATATATAAAAATGTAAAGTTGGTTCGTTCTAAACAAATAAAACCATGTTTATACGTTACCAATTTATTTGAAATTTTCAGACAACCCATTTTTAGAGTCGAGGTATGTTTTTATGTTATTAAAATAAATTTACCTAATTAAAATTAAAATATTAAATAAAATAAATATATTTATTTAATCGTTTCTGCGAATCTGTTCTGTTGATAAAACTGAACTTCCGGTTCGATTCATTTCACAGCCACGAATTGACGAAAGGTTTCATTTTCTGTTAACTCGATAAGTAAAAAAAAAAACAAAAAAAAAAACATATTTCATTTGTTTATCTTCCAAATTTTTTAATTTACACATCTTTTCTTTATTATATAAGGCCAAAAAAAAAAAAAGTTTGTTGCTTGCTTTTGAGTTTTTTTTTTGTTTTTCTATATAAGATTACTCATGCAGAGAGTGATCCGTGCTGAAATAATGTTATTATTTAAAAAGTCATTCTTAACATGGGGAGGTAAGGATGTTTTGTACCTATTCTGTACTTTAACCTTACAATTGAATAAATAAAAAAAAATAAAAACATATCGTAAAACGTTATTTAAACATGGAAATATGATTTAAAAAATAGCGCGGATCGCTCTCTGCATTAGCACCATTTTTATTTATGGCGGACTATTATTCTCATCTTTATTAGTTGTTGTTTCACGAATTTTCGGCCGACTATTCCTCTGGCCTTCATGAAAAGAAGTCCTTTTATAAATGTTCAGTAACTTTTTCCTTTAATTATTCTTAAAGAGTAAAACTTTTCTTATTCATGAAAGGAGTTAAGCCTACGTAAATAAATAAATGTTTGTACACGTGACAAATTATCAATAAATGGTTTAGTTACTTTTTTAAAAAAATGTTTGTAAAAGTGCGAAAGGCGACGTTGTTGCACAACCATTACTCCCATGCTTAATTTCTATACTTATAGGTTTTTGGAATTTTTTTTCACTGGATTATTATTGATTGGACACTAATTAAACAGATTATTAAAAAAAAAAAAAAAAATCATTATTTCGACATTTGAAAGTGGTGCTCACTTTTTAGTTACAACGTTCTGATAAATCAGTCACCCATTTTGTAAGCAATAAAATCGCGGTATATCAAAACCATAAAAAGTAAAAATAATGAGTCTCTACCGCATTTGTAAGTCAGAAATATATTTGTTTCTCAAAGAAAAAAAAATAGAGAGAACAGGACTTTTTTTATTATTTTCATGAAAATAAAGTTTCGAAATTTTTAATTATTTTTTTTTTTTTTTTACTTATTTAGTCAGTTTGTGGGTTTTTTTTCTTTTTAAATTGTTTTTGTGAAAGGTGAGTTTTTTTTCAAAACTTTTGTTTTGTTTCTTTTTAACTTTTTTAAAGTATTATAAAGTTCACTAACATGCTGGAAAAATGTTTAATAATTTGGTATTTTTTTAGATTAGGTCCACCTCCACAATTTTCCTTTCAATGACGACATTTCTAGGTTTCCGAGTATGCTGAACACGCAAATTGCATTGAAATTTTGCGGAAATAAATAGTTGTATTATGCATTGTATTCTTCGGCGGCCATCTTTTTACGTGCACACGCGCCATAAACAAATACACACACGTAAAAAAGATGGCCACCAAAGATTACAATGCATAATACAACTTTTTATATCTTGATAACTACTTATTTCTGCAAAATTTCGATGCGATTTTCATATTCAGCATAGTCGAAAACCATTTCAAGTCGTCATTTAAAAGAAAATTGAGGAGATGGACCTAATCTAAAAATTTACCAATAATTTTTAATCCCGTACGCCTGCCGATACATTGCTTCGTCAACATGCGACCATTTTATATCTCCCTAAGACACTTCCGTATTTAGAAAAAAAATAAATAAATAAAAAGTGACCGATTTACCAGAACGTGGTAACTAAAAAGTGAGTATCCCTTTCAAATGTTGAAATGATTTTTTTTTTTTTTCAATTTTTTTTCATAATCTGGTTAGTGTTCAATCAATAATAATCCAGTGAAAAAATTTCAAAAAACCTATCAGTATAGAAACTCCCCCACGTAAGTAAATAAATAAAAAATGTTACGTGCGCATGCGTTAGCCTTGACTAGGGGGGTACTAAGGGAACGACCATTAAATAATTCTGCGGGTCGCCATGGAACTCAACGCCCAAGGAGTATCAAAATAGTTTTCATGAGCTGAAGAAATTTTTTTTTTCCGAGAAGTAGGTGATCACTTTTCCATCTAAATTTAACTTAAAATGAGCACCCACTTTCTGGCCACCTGAGGAAGGGGCATTTATTTTCGTGTTTATTGGCTTAAAGGTTTTTTTAACAAGGCAGTTTGGTACGCGAATGCATATTTAACAGTTTTCGTTTATGCTCACGCATAGCATAAACAAAGGCTACGTCTGTGAAATGGAAAATAGTCCCAGAGTTCAGGGGTTAATACCATGCAAAAGAAATCAAACAAAAAGACTTTTTAGCCAAGAAACACACAGAAAAAAGAAAAAAAAAATAGCATCCATTTTTTTTCTATCGAATTCATTTGCTGTTTTTATTGAAAACTATTTTCCCCCGGATTTTTTGATATAATTTTCCATTAAGGGCTGTGCGTCTCACGTTCATAAATAACAAAAAAATTTTTGTAGATTTTGGTGTGCTAAAAACGAATCTGCAAACCGTTTCCGTTGCAAAAAAATAGTTTTTATGATATGAAGAAATTACTTTTTCGAAAAAGTGACGATCACTTTTCCATGTAAATTTAACTTAAAATGAGCACCCACTTTCTAGCCACCTGAGAGAGGGAGGATTTTTTCCCATGTTTATTGGCTAAACAGCTTTCGTTTATGCTTACGCATAGCGTAAACGAAGGCTACGGCTGTTAAATGGAAAATAGTCCCAGAGTTCAGGGGTTATTACCATGCAAAAGAAATCAAACAAAAAACTTTTTAGCCAAGAAACAGAAAAATGCCCCTCTCTCAGGTGGCCAGAAAGTGGGTGCTCATTCTAAGTTAAATTTACATTGAAAAGTGATCACCCACTTTTCGAAAAAGTAATTTCATGAATGTCATGAAAACTTTTTTTTTGCTACGTAAACGGTTTGCAGATTCGTTTTTAGCACACCGAAATCTACAATAAAATATTTCGTTATATATGAACGTGAAACGGGCCTTAAAGTAAAATAATACCGGATTATTTTGAGCAGATTTGCCGTTTAGTTGTACAAATATCCTCAAACCGGGTAATCACTAAAAGGGATTTTTAAAAGTCGTCACCTGTATCGAGCAAAAGTTTAAAACCACCGATTATATGCCAGCCTACATCATGGTAACATATATTGAGTGAGTTCCTAACAGTATTTTTAGTTTAAACTCATTTTCCCAAAATTTCCCCAAACTTAACGTGTTCGATACAGTCTGCCGCCATTTGTATTTTTCAGATATGCCGATAAACATTGAATGTTTTTGAACCGATTATACATTACATAAAAACACTAAAATCTTATCCAGTTAGGTAGAACACTTACTTTTCTTGCCTTTGATAACATTTATTTGTTATATATTTATTTTTTGACAACTTCTTTGTATCTGTGTTTAGTAATATAAACCCTTTTCATTTAATGTAACGTTTAGTCGGCTCGAAAAACAGTGTTTATTGGTGTATTTGAAAGCTACAAATGGTGGTGGATACTGTTGATTACTTTAAGTTAGAGAAAGTGAGTTAAAACTAAAAAAAACTATACAAAATACTGTCAGAAACCTATCCATTATGCCAGCCTATGTCATGGTAACATATGTTCGGTGAGTTTCAGACACTGTTTTGTATAGTTTTTAGTTTTCAACTTACTTTCCCAAACTTAACGTATTCAACAGAATTCGCGACCATTTCTGTTTTTTGAGCCAATTAAACATTTTACATTACATAAAAACACTAAACAATTATCCAATTAGGTAGAAACGTAAATTACCTTACCTTTGCTTTCATTTATTTGTTTTTGGACGACTTTTTCGAATCTGTGTATAGTAACCCCCCTCCCCCCACCATCAACCAAATATTAATTACTAAATCACATTTTTTAAAACAACAAAAAAAAAAAAGCATTTAGCGTTTCAACATTTTTGCTACGTTCGGCTTCATCCACTGATTGTTGGTCAAGTCCAAAACATGAATGATTGACAGAAACTCTCGAGGATCCAGATCAAATTCTGCAAGAGTACCATTTTTTTCAGTTTCGCCTTCTTTTTCAATTTTTGCAGTGGATTGCTGTACTAATATAAGAAACATGCATTTTCTCGTTTATTAAATTTTTCCATTACACCAAATTGAGCCACTGCAACGCGTGGCAGGGTACAGCTAGTCTATATATATAAAAATGTAAAGTTGGTTCGTTCTACTCAAATAAAACCCTATTTCTAAGTTACCAATTTATTTGAAATTTTCAGACAACCCATCTTTAGGGTCGAGGTATGTTTTTATGTTATTGAAATAAATTTACCTCGCGATTTATTAAAATTAAAATATTAAATAAAATAAATATATTTTTTTTACTGCGAATCTGTTCTGTTGATAAAACTGAACTTCCGGTTTGATTCATTTCACAGCCACGAATTGACGAAAGATTTCATTTTCTGTTAACTCGATAAGTAAAAAAAAAAAAAAAAAAAAAACTTACTCATGCAGAGAGTGATCCGTGCTGAAATAATAATGTTATTATTTAAAAAGCCATTCTTAACATGGGGAAGGGAGGGTGTTTTGTACCTATTCTGTACTTTAACCTTACAACTGAATAAAAACATATCATAAAACTTTAAACGTGGAAAACGATTTTAAAAAAATAGCGCGGATCACTCTCTGCATTAGCACACACACACACACACACACACACACACACACACACACACACACACAAAAATAATAATAATCCCATATTTTAAAACTTTAAATTCATTTATGTACTTATGTTTTTTAAATTTTATTTATGTTAAGGCTTCACTCATGAAACATTACGTTTTAATTGTTTAGTTTATTTTCACGGCATTGTTTACATAAAAAAGTTTGTTTTAACTTTTTCTAAACTGTTTCATTTTTACGACATGCCTCAACGTATTATAAACACCCTACCCCCCCCCCATGTTAAAAAAAAAACAAAAAAAAACGCCCTTCCATAAACCTCGAAAGCCGTTCTTAACATTGGGAAGTTAGGGTGTTTATAATATGCTGGGGCGAGTCGTAAAATTAACGAAGTTGCTATCTATTATTTATTGCAAAAATTGCTTGAAATTTATTTATTTTGACAAAAAAAATTAAATTTTGGTACTCCTTGGGCGTTGAGTTCCATGGCGACCAGTAGAAAAAAATAATAGTCGCTCCCTTAGTCTCCCACCTCACCCCACGCGTAACATTTTATTTACTGACGTTGCCGTAACTAAACGATTATCTGTCACATTTACAAACATTTATTTATTTATTTATTTATTTTGAAAAAAGTTTTACTTTTTATGAATATTAAAAGAAAAATGGGTACTCATGCAGAGAGTGATCCATGCTGAAATAATAACGTTATTATTTAAAAAGCCATTCTTAACATGGGGGAGGGTGTTTTGTAACCTTGCAATTGATTAAAAAAAAACACAATTTAAAAAATAGCGCAGATCACTCTCTGCATTAGCACCGAAAAATGTTACTAAACATTTATTAATAATTTCTCACTTTTTACAAACATTTGATTTTAAATTTCTTTTTAAATGACGACTTTTATCGACTTTTTTTTTAAATACCCCCCCCCCAATGGTGTTTATTCCGAAATCCGTTGTTAACATGGAGAGGTTGGGGGTGTTTATTCTGAAAGCCGTTCTTAACATTTGTGGAGGTGGATCTAATGTAAAAAAAAAAAAATAAATAAATAAATTAAAAAAAAAAAACTAAATCATTTACTAATAACTTCTCACTTTTACAAATATTTTTTAATTTACATGCGCAGATGAACAAATTGTTGAATAGTGCGAAAACAAAACATTTAGGTCCACCTCCACAATTTTCTTTTTTAAATGACGACTTTTATTGATAAATAAATTTACTTCTCCGCAACTTTTATTGATAAATAAATCTACTTCTCTGCCACGGGCACTGAACCCCTCCTTTTTTTTTTTAATAGTATTTTCGGGTGGGTATGCTGACAACAAATATCAGTTAAATTTTGCAAATACCCCCCCCCTCCAAAAGTGGTGTTTATTCCGGAAGCTGTTCTTAATATGAGGAGGTTGGGGAGGGGGGTGATTATAAGGTGGACCTAATCTAAAAAAAAAACAAGTTGTTTATGCGCACATAAGCAACTATATTTTTAGTAACTTTTTTTTTTAATTTTTAATTTAAAAATTAGTAAATTTCAATGAATAAAATAATAAATCATTTATCATTAATATGTGTTTTTGGTTTTGTGTTGAATGAAACTTTTTTTTTTCATTACAACAATAATGAACCAATTTAAATCTTTCGGCATGCGTTTAAGGGTTACGAAATTATCAATAAATCGTTTAGTTACTAAGCCAACGTCAGTAAATAAAAAAAATGTTACATGCGCATACATTAGCCTTGACTGGGAGGAGGGGGGGGCTAAGGGAGCGACCATTAAATAATTATGCTGGTCGCCATGGAACTCAACGCCCAAGGAGTACCTAAAGTGGCCCTTATGCACTTATGTTACCGTGCTATTTTTTAAAATAGTATTTTCCTGTTAAATTCAAATTTTACAATATGTTTTTCTTTTATTTGTTAAGTGAAAGTACAGATAACCCGGTCGGTTTCTAATGCGAGGAAAATCTAGCCCCCCCCCCCAAAAAAGTGGTACTCTGGATAATAACAAAACATTAAAATTGCCTCAGTCTCGAAAGATTTCTTCTCTACTGAACGAGGAAAAAAACGGTGAAGTGTAGTTCACCTTCTGTTTCTCACCCCTCTCTCAATATCTCTCTCTATCCATCTCTCCCTTTCCCTCTCTCAATCTATCTTTCTCTCTATATCACCCTCTCCATCTCTCTTTGAGCCCCTTTCTCTCTCTAACTCCCTCTATCTCTCTTCTTTTCCTCTCCTTTTTCCATTGCGCCAATTTGAGCCACAGCAACGCGTGGCAGGGTACAGCTAGTCTATTTATATATATTTATACACATATATATGTATACATATATATTTATATATTTATATATATTTATATACATATATTAATATATATATATATTTATATATATATATATATATGTATATTTATGTATGTATATTTATATATGTATATTTATATATATATGTATATTTATATATATATATTTATACACATATATATATATATACATATATTTATATATATATATTTATATATACATACATTTATATATATTTATATATACATGTATATTTATATATGTATATTTATAAATATATATGTATATTTATATATATATATTTTTATATATGTATATATTTATTTATATACTAGCTGTACCCTGCCACGCGTTGCTGTGGCTCAAATTGGCGCAATGGAAAAAGTTCCAAAATGAGAAAAAGCATGTTTCTTATAGGTTTAAATTTCCATTTTGCATGGGTACACAGTTTTTGTTGTTCCATTTTCTTAGCTGATATAGAGATTTTCCGGTTTGGTGACTCTTGAATATGTAACATAAATTGTCCATGTGAAAAAACAGTCAGTGTGTAACTGTAAGGCCCACAATTGTAAAGATTGTTCCCTGTGCTTTGTTGATGGTTATTGCAAATGACAATAAAATTGGAAAGTGCAATTTGCTAAAGTGTAATGATGTATCCGGTGGAATCATAGGAATGCATGGAATGAAGATATATTCATCTGTGAAAGGTCCTGTTAAGATTGCTGTTTCTATGATATTGTTTGTTATTTTTTTTTTTTTACTGCAAGCTATGTGCCATTGCAAAGCTTGGATTGGTTTATATTTCACAACATGATAATTAGTACACTAAATTTCAGTTACAATACATGCGGTGGCATCCCTGGCAAATATAACTGTTGGATAATTAACCACTTTATCTGCTTTCACAACAGTGTCGATGGATTTGTATTTGACTACCTCACTTGGAATTTTACATTTAATTATAGCGTTAAGTTCATGGGCATATTTGTATTGACCTGCAAGAATAGCTTATTCACTCAGTCAAATGGAATTCTTATATTTTGAATATCTGCAAAAACCTTTTAAACTAACTATTCTTTTGATGAAATAAAATTACAGAAATTACAGAAGTTAAAAGTCAAAGAATTTTGCCCTTAACTCTGATCAGCTGGCACTTTTTCGTACCCAATTTCCCTCAAGTGATGCAAAAGTTTTTGTGTGGATCGAACAGTCTGCAACTGTACATGCATATTTTGAGTTAAGTTTAATGTCTTCACATGGAACAAAAAAGTAGAGTATTTGAGGCAAGCATTTATTTCATCTGCTGGTGTTGATTGAAGAATAACAGGTAACATTTGTCTGAAATCTCCTGCAAGCAATATTACTGCATTCCCAAATGGTCTGACATTGCCACGCAAATCTTGCAAGGATCGACCAAGAGCCTCAAGTGATTTTTTGCGTACCATTGTGCATTCATCCTAAACAATAAGTTTGCATTTCTGCAATATTTTTCCCCATATTGGATGTTTTGGAGATGTCGAAGATGAGATTTTTGAAAAGTTGAATGTTTTAAAGTAGAATAAATAATTCTTCTACTTGGCAGCAAGGTGGCAGGTATTCCTCATGCAGCAAGGGCTAAGGCTATGTCATTTTGTTACCAAATGGCTGCCAAAATCAATTTAATTAGAAAGGTTTTACCAGTTACTTCTGGTGCTGTTCAAGGTAGCAGTAATTTCCAAATAACTTCTATTCTCACAGTCAGTAAATTAGGTGATTAAAATAGGATTTATCCATGTTTTGACAATGCCTTATTCACTGTAATTAATTTAGGAGACTAAAATAGGATGAGGGATTAGAGATGGACGGATAGAGAGGAAGATATATAGATAGAAAAGAGACAGTGAGGGGAAAACAGAGAAAGAGAAGGAGATAGAGAGATAAAGGGATTGATAGATAAACAGAGAGAGAGGTGGAGTGTTAGAAACAGAGAGGGATGAAACAGAGGAAAGGAGAGAGAGATAGAGGGAGTTAGAGAGAGAAAGGGGCTCAAAGAGAGATGGAGAGGGTGATATAGAGAGAAAGATAGATTGAGAGAGGGAAAGGGAGAGATGGATAGAGAGAGATATTGAGAGAGGGGGAGAGAAACAGAAGGTGAACTACACTTCACCGTTTTTTTCCTCGTTCAGTAGAGAAGAAATCTTTCGAGACTGAGGCAATTTTAATGTTTTGTTATTATCCAGAGTACCACTTTTTTTTTGGGGGGGGGGGCTAGATTTTCCTCGCATTAGAATCCGACCGGGTTATCTGTACTTTCACTTAACAAATAAAAGAAAAACATATTGTAAAATTTGAATTTAACAGGAAAATACTATTTTAAAAAATAGCACGGTAACATAAGTGCATAAGTGCCACTTTAGGTACTCCTTGGGCGTTGAGTTCCATGGCGACCAGCATAATTATTTAATGGTCGCTCCCTTAGCCCCCCCCCCATCCCAGTCAAGGCTAATGTATGCGCATGTAACATTTTTTTATTTACTGACGTTGGCTTAGTAACTAAACGATTTATTGATAATTTCGTAACCCTTAAACACATGCCGGAAGATTTAAATTGGTTCATTATTGTTGTAATGAAAAAAAAAAAGTTTCATTTAACACAAAACCAAAAACACATATTAATGATAAATGATTTATTATTCTATTCATTGAAATTTACTAATTTTTGAATTAAAAATTAAAAAAAAAAGTTACTAAAAAAATAGTTGCTTATGTGCGCATAAACAACTTGTTTTTTTTTTTTTTTAGATTAGGTCCACCTTATAATCACCCCCCTCCCCAACCTCCTCATATTAAGAACAGCTTCCGGAATAAACACCACTTTTGGAGGGGGGGGGGGTATTTGCAAAATTTAACTGATATTTGTTGTCAGCATACCCACCCGAAAATACTATTAAAAAAAAAAAAAGGAGGGGTTCAGTGCCCGTGGCAGAGAAGTAGATTTATTTATCAATAAAAGTTGCGGAGAAGTAAATTTATTTATCAATAAAAGTCGTCATTTAAAAAAGAAAATTGTGGAGGTGGACCTAAATGTTTTGTTTTCGCACTATTCAACAATTTGTTCATCTGCGCATGTAAATTAAAAAATATTTGTAAAAGTGAGAAGTTATTAGTAAATGATTTAGTTTTTTTTTTTAAATTTATTTATTTATTTATTTTTTTTACATTAGATCCACCTCCACAAATGTTAAGAACGGCTTTCAGAATAAACACCCCCAACCTCTCCATGTTAACAACGGATTTCGGAATAAACACCATTGGGGGGGGGGGGTATTTAAAAAAAAAGTCGATAAAAGTCGTCATTTAAAAAGAAATTTAAAATCAAATGTTTGTAAAAAGTGAGAAATTATTAATAAATGTTTAGTAACATTTTTCGGTGCTAATGCAGAGAGTGATCTGCGCTATTTTTTAAATTGTGTTTTTTTTTAATCAATTGCAAGGTTACAAAACACCCTCCCCCATGTTAAGAATGGCTTTTTAAATAATAACGTTATTATTTCAGCATGGATCACTCTCTGCATGAGTACCCATTTTTCTTTTAATATTCATAAAAAGTAAAACTTTTTTCAAAAAAAATAAATAAATAAATAAATAAATGTTTGTAAATGTGACAGATAATCGTTTAGTTACGGCAACGTCAGTAAATAAAATATGTTACGCGCGGGGTGAGGTGGGAGACTAAGGGAGCGACTATTATTTTTTTTCTACTGGTCGCCATGAAACTCAACGCCCAAGGAGTACCAAAATTTAATTTTTTGTCAAATAAATAAATTTCAAGCAATTTTTGCAATAAGTAATAGATAGCAACTTCGTTAATTTTACGACTCGCCCCAGCATATTATAAACACCCTAACTTCCCCATGTTAAGAACGGCTTTCGAGGTTTATGGAAGGGCGGTTTTTTTTTTGTTTTTTTTTAACATGGGGGGGGGTTAGGGTGTTTATAATACGTTGAGGCATGTCGTAAAAATGAAACAGTTTAGAAAAAGTTAAAACAAACTTTTTTATGTAAACAATGCCGTGAAAATAAACTAAACAATTAAAACGTAATGTTTCATGAGTGAAGCCTTAACATAAATAAAATTTAAAAAACATAAGTACATAAATGAATTTAAAGTTTTACAATATGGGATTATTATTATTATTTTTTTATTTTATTTTATTTATTTTTTTTTTTTTGTGTGTGTGTGTGTGTGTGTGTGTGTGTGTGTGTGTGTGTGTGTGTGTGCTAATGCAGAGAGTGATCCGCGCTATTTTTTTAAAATCGTTTTCCACGTTTAAAGTTTTATGATATGTTTTTATTCAATTGTAAGGTTAAAGTACAGAATAGGTACAAAACACCCTCCCTTCCCCATGTTAAGAATGGCTTTTTAAATAATAACATTAATATTTCAGCACAGATCACTCTCTGCATGAGTAAGTTTTTTTGTTTTCTTTTTTACTTATCGAGTTAACAGAAAATGAAATCTTTCGTCAATTCGTGGCTGTGAAATGAATCAAACCGGAAGTTCAGTTTTATCAACAGAACAGATTCGCAGTAAAAAAAATACATTTATTTTATATAATATTTTAATTTTAATAAATCGCGAGGTAAATTTATTTCAATAACATAAAAACATACCTCGACTCTAAAGATGGGTTGTCTGAAAATTTCAAATAAATTGGTAACTTAGAAATAGTGTTTTATTTGTTGAGAACGAAACAACTTTACATTTTTATATATATAGATATATTTATATATATGTATAAATATATATACATGTATAAATATATATATTTATAAATATATATGTAAATATATGTACATATATTTATACATATATTTATACATAGTTTTATATGTACATATATATATAAATATATATACATATTTTTATATATAATATATATACATATTTTTATATATAAATATAAATACATATATTTATATATAAATATAAATACATATATTTATATATAAATATATATATATACATATATTTATATATATATACATGTATTTATATATACATATATTTATATATATATAAATATACATGTATTTATATATATACATATATTTATATATATACATATATTTTTATATATATACATATATTTTTATATATATACATATATTTGTATATATATAAATATATTAATATATATACATGTATTTTCATATATATACATATATTTGTATATATATACATATATTTATATATATATATACATGTATTTTTATATATATACATATATTTGTATATATATACATATATTTGTATATATATATACATATATTTATATATATACATATATTAATAAATATATATATATATTTATATATATATAAATATATTTATATATATACATATATTTATATATATATATATAAATATATTTATATATAAATATATTTATATATATATATAAATAAATTTATATGTATACATATATTTATATGTATACATATATTTATATGTATACATATATTTATATATATACATATATTTATATATATACATATATTTATATTTATATATATAGATATATTTATATATATACATATATTTATATAGATATACATATATTTATATTTATATACATATATTTATATAGATATACATATATTTATATTTATATACATATATTTATATTTATATACATAAATTTATATATGTATATTTATATTTATATACATATATTTATATATGTATATATATATTTATATATATATATATTTATATATACCAATATTTATATATACCAATATTTATATATACATATATTTATATATATACATATATTTATATATACACATATATTTATATATTTATACATATATATATATATTAAGACATATATATATATATATTTATACATATATATATACATTAATACATATATATATATTAATACATATATATATATTTATACATATATATATATTTATACATATATATATATATTTATACATATATATATATTTATACATGTATATATTAAGAAATATATATATATATTAATACATATATATATATTTATACATATATATATATATTTATACATATATATATATATATTTATACATATGTATATATATTTATACATATATATATATTTATACATATGTATATATATTTATACATATATATATATTTACACATACGTATATATATTTATACATATATATATATATTTATACATATATATATATATTTATACATATATATATATATTTATACATATGTATATATATTTATACATACGTATATATATTTATACATATATATATATATTTATACATATATATATATATTTATACATATACATATATATTTATACATATTCATATATATTTATACATATTCATATATATTTATACATATTCATATATATTTATACATATACATATATATATATTTATACATATATATATATTTATACATATATATATATACATTATACATATATATATATTTATACATA
>NC_136494.1:43645215-43647715 GCF_053919585.1 Euprymna scolopes
ACATCCCCTCTACGATACTTTAATGTACCCGTTAATGTACCCCTATGGTTCTCCATCTTACAACATCTACATGAAGGCATCCAATGGGCGAAAAGTTACCCAACAGCAATTTTATTCGTACCATTTAATGACTCGGCCTGGAAACTATTTTCTCTGGTACCGAAGGCTATTTCAACAATGGCTGGTGGATGTGTACTGCAAGATTGAAACAGAACGTTTACAGTTCCTGAGGCGTGAGCAACAGACCCTGAGAGCTGACAATTATAGCAACTTGAGAGATTCAATTCTTAGGGAGGATGGGAATCCAGAACAGTTTGGTCAACGAGTTGTTCTTCCGGCAACTTATACAGGAGGCCCTCGATACATGTTTGAGCGTCAAAGTGATGCCATGGCATATGTTCGGCGAATGGGCCGAGCCGACCTCTTCATCACGTTCACAACAAATCCAAAGTGGACAGAAATTACAGAAAATTGTCTTCAAGGGCAAGACCCTCAGGATCGTCCAGATATTGTTGCCAGGGTTTTCAGGCAGAAGCTAAAAAAGTTACTTGAATTTATTAAAAAGGGAGGATTTGGCAGGTTGAGGGCTTTCCTGTACAGTATTGAATATCAAAAAAGAGGACTGCCGCATGCACACATCCTCACCTGGCAGGCCCCAGAGGACAAACTTCTACCAGAAAAAATGGATCTCTGCATATCTGCAGAGATCCCTGACAAAGAGGAAGATCCTGATCTTCATGCTAAAGTGATGGCACATATGGTGCATGGACCTTGTGGACCATTTAATCCAAATTGTCCATGTACGATTGACAACAAATGTTCCAAAAAATACCCAAAAGAATTTCTTCAGTGTACCGAGCAAGGCCAAGACTCTTACCCCAAGTACAGGCGAAGAAAACCAGAAGATGGAAGCCAGACTGGTACAATAAGGATGAAGAGAAATGGTCGGTATGTTAATCAAGAAATAACAAACCAGTGGATTGTTCCGTACAACAAGGTCCTCCTTCAGCAGTTCAACGCTCACATTAACGTAGAAATTTGCAGCTCGATCCAAAGCATCAAATATGTCCTCAAATACGTGAATAAAGGATGTGATCAAGCAGTGTTTGAACTACAAAGAACTGATGGAGCAGCTAACCAACAAGGCCAAGTACAAAGTCACATTGTGGATGAGATCCAGCAGTTCCAGAATGCAAGGTATGTCGGCAGTTCAGAGGCGGCCTGGAGGATATTGGAACATCCCATCCATGAACATTTCCCCCCAATTGTACAACTTTCTGTTCATCTTGAAAATGGGCAGAATGTCATGTTCTAAGCTGATACTGCTCTGGAACGAGCCCAAGGTCCACCGCCTGCCACAACTTTGACACCATTTTTTCAACTCTGCCATGAGGATGACTTTGCAAGGGGTCTCAAATACGTAGAAGTCCCTGAGTTTTACACTTGGAACAAATCTACAAAGAAATGGATGAGAAGAATGCGTGGGGTACAAGTTGAAGGTGCTGAAAATGATGATGTATGGAAGGCACCATGCATTGGGAGAATCTACACGATTAGTCCAAAAACAGGGGAGTGTTATTTCTTACGCCTGTTGCTCAATGAGGTTGCTGGTCCAACTTCATTTCAAAATTTGCGAGCATACAATGGTCAGGTGTTTGAAACATACAGAGCAGCGTGCCTTGCTCGAGGCCTTCTAGAAAATGACCATCACTTGCATCAAGCAGTAGGAGAGGCAAGTGCCACTCAATCACCTTCAAATTTGCGAAGCCTATTTGTGATAATTTTAACAGCCTGTGAGCCAAGAAATCCTCTTGAGATCTGGATGGCTTTTCGTGATGTAATATCTGAAGACATTCTTCACAGATACAGGCAAGAAGTTAACAATCCAGAAGCAGATTTTAATGAGGACATCTACAATAAAACTCTTTGTCTAATTGAAGAAAAAGTTCTCCTTATGTGCAGTCAACCATTGGCAAGCTATGGATTACCTGCACCAACGCAAGGGAGAGATGAAAGACTCGCGAGAGAGTATCAACGTGAAGTTACTTATAATCTTGAAGAACTTTCCCTACAAGCAAAAAATATGCAAGAAAAACTGACCGATTCTCAAAGAGAAGTTTACAATTCATTCATGGCAATGTTGGAAGCACAAGGTGAAATGAACAAAAACATGATGTTTCTTGATGCTCCAGGTGGTACGGGCAAGACTTTTGTAATCAATTTGATCCTTGCAAAGATTAGATCCATGAGAAAGATTGTGCTTGCAACAGCATCCAGTGGCATTGCTGCTACTCTACTACAAGGTGGCCGCACTCTTCACAGCACTTTTAAAGTACCCTTGGATACTCATCGAATGGATCAGCCAGTTTGCAAAATTACTGGTAACTCAGCCTTGGCAAATGTAATTAGAGACACCTCTGCAATCATTGTAGACGAAGCTCCAATGACGCACAAGAGTGCTTATGAAGCAATTGACCGAACACTGCAAGACATCACAGGA